>NC_069083.1:6554605-6863289 GCF_947172395.1 Bicyclus anynana
ATTACTAAATACAAAACAGAAACTAAGTTATTATTTTTAGGGCTCGGAACCTCAAAAGGAAAAAATGGGACCTTAGTAGGATCACTTGGTTGTCCGTCTGTCTGTCTGTCTTTCAAAACTCTTTTTCTCATAAACGCGTAGAGCACACACAGGTCTAGAGTTGTGAAAAAATTGCCGTTTTAGCTACACTTTTTTTTTCAATTCATTTGTCCTTCTTTTTAATTCTTTTTGCTTTATTTCCCTCATTGAATTATTTATGTTTTTTTTAATTTACAAAATTCAAAACATTCTTTTGTATCTGACCATTGATCCAACGGATAAGAGAAAGCTTCTTATATTATTAGTCGAAGCTATTCCATATATGTCCATTGACTGAAACGACTATCAGAACAATAATAGTTAACTCAACATGCTTTCATGCTTATTATTGCCACTTCAAATCCAAATGAATCTACTTAAAGTTACTTAAACGAACATTTTGTTCGTGTATCAATTAAAGGAAAACCAGTTGCGTTATATTTAGATGCAGTTGTTCAAATTGAAGGGGATCTGATTAATCGTTGTTTGGGGCGACAGATGTTTAGAGCTAACGTTGAATAGCTCGTGGATCCTATTGAAAACTGTTCACAAAGAATGACCGCGTCTAAAAAATGGGGTCAGGGACTCTCTTTTGAAATGCCGCTTTAACGTTATTCGCGATTTTGTTCGAAATTCTCTAGGCTACTTGACATTGGAATATTTCTGCTTTGTGTTGATTATGGAGCTGTAATCTAAAATGTGTTTATTTAGAATGGACGGCTTATATCATTTAAATACCTAGGTTTGTAAAATATATCTAGAATGTTTCACGATTTTTCACTTTCAACCAATTTCAACGACAGCAGTTTATTTCTCTCGTTATTGTTAGTCTCGTTTCAAAAGTTTCTTTATTTAACTTACCTTATTACCGTATCCATCAATGTGCAAGTCAAATCTTGAAAACAATGCTGGGTTTCTATTGAAAATTGCTCAATAAAATTTGATTTAAATGAAATGTTTTCTTTCTTTGTTTCAGACCCTGGATTTCGATCGCGATGGCCTAACAAAACTCAAGAAAGCTATAAAAGCTATCCACAACTCTGGAAATGGTAGGTAGCTTTTTTTTTAAATTTTGAATATTTATACCTAGCTCATAATAAAAGCTTTTTAACATGCAAGATAAGTATGTTTCGGATGTAGAGAGACCAAACGGTCATTATCTTATAATAGTAAGAGTAGTTTAAGCCATGGAAAACAACGTTGTATGGTGTATTTTAGCCTTTGTTGCTATGCTCGACTAAGTTATTAGGTACGGTGCGGCGTCGTTGCAGCATCCAAATGCCAAGGATAAAAGCGGAGCTCTTAATGAAACTGTTTTAGATATGTGAGCATAAGGTTCACGTTCCGCCAGACGACACGAGACTGCCACTAAAATAGACGGGCAGGAAGTGTTATGAATAGATGTCTAAAAATATTGAGGTATTTAGTGCATTTAGAGAAGTAAATGTCGGCAGTTTATTTTAAATGGGATGTCAGATACTTAATAGAAATTCAGAAAACAGATTTAGATGACTTATGTATGGCAAAATATATCTACAGGAAGCTATAATTTTTTTGTTATAGCTTCCTGTGAAGAATGTTTAAATCATAATTTAATAAAACATCAATTATAGCGACTAGTTGTAGAAATAACGTATCTCTAAAAGTTATTTGAAAGCAGCGCAAAAATAAGCTTCAAATAGCATATTTGTATGCTATAGATGAAGGAGATCTTCCGGTACGTCGTTATGGAAATGCGGCATCTTTTTAATATTTCTCACCTTCGGCAATTTATTGTTATGACCACAGCAGGCTTCACTGGGCCGTTGTAAATTTTCTCCGTTATAGGTCTGTAACCTAAGGAAAGTAGGTCAGCGTCTTATTTCATTTTCTTGTGTCGATATCTTTCATCCGTCTAGGAAAAGATAAGTTCAAGCATGATTGGTTTCAATTAAATCAGAAAGTTGAGTAATCCTTTATGAATCATCAATCATTTGTAAATTACGACATGGGCTAAAGCAATTTATAATAAAATAAATGATAAGTAATGCGATTACTCTATTACGTTAGATTCTGTTATAAGGGTTTCACTATTCCGTATATTTATCATCGGGATTACAAAAATAAACCCGCTCGAACGGTTGTCGGAACAAAAACGCACCAATAACTCTCGCTTTCGCGGTCGATTATAAAGTGTTCTCTGTTCAGATTATAGTATTCAAGAGTTTATTGACTTCGTAATACCATCGCGTGCTAGGATTTGTTTGTATCCGAGCTGTGCTCCGAACTGGTCGTACGGGTTTGCCTGGGCAGTTGGCAAGGTCGTGCGCTCGCCCGCAAAAACAACCAAACAATCGCGGACATTCCTAAACTGTGATGTATTCTGACCGAAGTAAAAAGTTGCGAATTCGTATTTTTTTTTGCGTCCGCGGCGTGATTGTTTTGTTTGTGCACCATTGAATGAACCATTCAGCGTCCAATAATATTTTGAGATTGATTTTAATCTTTTTTTTCAAGGTCTCGGAGCCAGATTAATCGATTCAGATTTATTTTTAGGTTAGGTTACTACTTTACTTTAAATTCAGCTGAAAATCAGCGCCGAGCATTGCTTTTTTGCGATGAAGGGCTAATGCTGAGCTGTAAACCTTTTCTGTTTGGTGTCACAGACAGTCGTAAAATATCTAAGATAGGATGTACTGTTTGTGACACTAAAAATGAATAAAATATTTTCTTTCTTTCAAAAAATTTGTTTCTGCCTTGCATACATATCAATAATCATCATCATATCAGCCAATGGACGTCCACTGCTGGGCATATAGACCTTTTGTAGGGACTCAGAAACACCACGATCCTGAGCCGCCTGTATCCAGCGAACCCCTGTGACTCGCTTGACGTTGTCAGTCCACCTGGTGGGGGGTCGACCAACACTGCGTTTTCTAGTGCGGAGTTGCCATTCCAGCACCTTGGGCCTCAACATCCATCGTCTCTTCGAACTATGTGCCCCGCCCATTGCCACTTCAGCTTCGTGACTCGTATATCAATAATACCTGTCTTTATTCTCGGGAGTTGTTTTTTTTATTGACTGCTTTTGAACGGGATAACCAAAGCCCAAAACGGTGATAAACAGACACCTCTGATTACAATCCGCATAATTCTCCCGATTTAGGCATGAGATTCGCTTTGTTAATATACGAGTAGGTACCTGCGGTTGTCTGTCGTCTTCATCGTTCCAAAAGGTTGTAATGAGAATAAATTTTCTTTAACCACATAAAGAAATCCACTGCCTACCTATATAAGTACCTACCTATTGTTGTTAAATGTATTGGTGGTGATGTTGCGTTGATTATGGATTTATCATTGGAACGTCGCCAGGACTTTAGGTTTTCCTTAGTTTCTGAGATTAAGTAATTTATAGTAAGAAATCTAGTATCTACGAAAATTATTATAACTAATTTGCCGACCACCACTTAAATGGGATAAGAGAAAGGAGATGATGAATTATTATAACTAACGTGATTTTGATCGTTTCTTTGTTTCAAACATTACTATTTGATAGTATGTTCTTCATTCATTCACAAAACACGTTTTAGAAAATGTTTAGACACTATGAAAATGTTATCTAGCTGAAACTTTCTATTTGTACATATACGTACAAGATTAATGTTATTATTTTGCTGCATATAGTCCCTACTAAATGGAGTAAATCCTTCCCTGGATATCCATCCATTTTATATTAAATCATGCAAAGACCCGAATAATGAGATTCAATCTTCAAACGACGGTCATTCTTTTAAAATATATTTGTAACAAAACATCGTACTGGCATTCGTACCGTAAAATGAATGTACAAAACATCCGTTACACATTTTAAATATTTTCATGATACTACATTTAAATTAGAATGTCGTATTTTAGAATTTAAACCCATACGGGGCCCTTAGTCATGAGCTGGTTCTTGCATCGCGGCACGATCCAAACTGAACCAGTTTGGATCGTTTGGATGACTAAGGGCCCCGTATGGGTTCGAAACTAGTCGGGCATACTCCGACGTAATATCACGTGAGTTTGAGCCGTGTTTCATAATCAATTAATAGAATGTCGTATTTTATTTTCTGTGCGGTACTGTTTACAACTCTAGAATTTAATTAAAATTATATTGTTTTGTACAAAGAAGACGCGTGACCTCAATCTAACGCCTACCTAAAGACAGTTGTCGGCTTTATTGCGCTTCTTGTTTCATTATGACTTCTTCATGTCTATGAAAGGCCCCCAAGTTCTCGTTTAGCCTATACAAAGTGGTAGTGAAATGATTATACGAGCCCTGCGGAGAAATTGAAAGGCATGAGACTCGAGTGTCGTTATTTAATATTCAGAAAGCGTCTATGGGATCGCGCTGGGCAAATGTGGGCCTCGACACGGATCACCATTCTCGTGTCTCCGGCATCAATATTACTATACTAAGCTTTTCATGCAATTATCCATAGGGCCTCGATAGATGAAATAAACATTTACATCAGTTATTTTAGGTAGAGCTATTTTCTTTCATTTTCGGATGAAGTATTTTTACATTATTATATTTTCTTCTGAAACTATTTCTTCCACGCCTAACCTTCGAATTCTTACATTTTATCGCTCACTTCTTTCTATAAATGGGACTCGTTAATTGCTTGCTTTTAGTTCAAAGTAACTAATTAGGCTATGTTTATTCTTGTTTTAGTAGCAGAAGCGTTAATTTAACATGTGTTGCGAAGCGGTGCGAAGATGCCAGTTCTATCTGCTCCATTATTCTGCTCAGCCTTTGTTTGGTTAAAGTTACTTTCTCATTTAATATCATCATTTATTTCTCGTAATCGTAATCGTATCAGCGTCTCATCAAAGAAACACCAGCAGCAGTTCTATGAGTTTAGATAATGCTGGAAATGTTGTAGAACCCTAGGACTAGAACAACACGGGGGACTTATCTCTAAGGGTGTCTACTAGGACTAACCTTCGGCTCAGAGGAAATTCGGGTCCGATGAGGTGTGTGGGCTGAGTAAAATTAGTCCTTATGCATCTGCTTAACTTGGTTGGTATCCGGATCCGGTGGGTATCGCCCGGATGACGTAAGATATCGGGGACCTATGGTCTTTGTTAGAAAATATCGCATGAACCATACTGCGAGTGTATATCTAGTGAAATGGTTTCAGTACCGATGCAATTGTTTAAAATGTATGAAGCGTGTGATAGAATTCTAAACGCTCGACTTGAATCTGGAAATACGATTCCCTTGCAGTTCGCTGTACTGTTTCTACAACATTGATAAGTTTTACAAAGTACCATGTTCATGTTCACCTACAATACAAGAGAGATTGAAACGAGTGGAATCATTTTACTTTATTGCCACAAGTCTACGTACGATCTGGATTACTCTCCATGGTACTGGAACAGAATAATAAACGAAACGCGTTTGCAATTTCAGCTCAAGGTGACTTTAACGTTTATTGTTATACGATATACGAGTATCATTTGTACGATGTGCGCTAGATTAAGACACTTCGTGGCAAATATTGTTTGTATATGCAAAATTAAAGATCGGTACAAATTTTCCATACATCGTTTCGTCGTCTTTGTTGAGTTAATTGTCCAACTGCAAAATACTAACACAAAAATTATCTAAAACGAGACGTAGGTTAAAGACCATTTTTACTTCGACAAATTCATACGTCGAGTCTACAGTGTTAGCTTGTAGAATCAATCTCAAAGTATGAAGACTCTAACTCTTAAAGTTTTCGTAAATAATTGCAAATTGTAACACTTATTTGCTAATTGCTTATACTTGACTATACTAAAATTATCTGACACAACTTGCACTATATTTACCTTTACTGTTTTTGAAATAAAGTATTTATTATTAGATAGTACAAAATGTTCACTGAATTCACTACAGGGTCGGAGCAAGTTTATCCAGCTTTAGCCTAATTAAATGTCCGGCAGTCCACTGGATGCCAGTCTATCAAGTTGTGCAAGTTCCCGTGGAACATTTGAACTAAGCCGGGCCATTGTTATGAAAATCCCCGGCTTAGCTTCTATCCGTTGGACATGATGATGAAACAGTACCTACTTTTATGGAAGTTTGGATTACTTTATTGTAGTGAAGATGAATTTTAATTTTGACGTTTCAAACACAGTTGTAGGCAGTTACTTTGTTTGGACATTTTTTCCTACTTTTACTGGTCATTTTTTCCTACTTTCAACTAGGAATTTTCTTTTTTATTCAATAACAAGTTAGCCCTTGACTGCGATCTCACGGTTTCTCACCTGATGTTATGTGTGATGATGCAGTCTAAGGATGATTGCATGTTAATAATATTCATTACCTTCAGTCAATTTCAACAGGGCACGAGTTTCCTCTTTTCTTTAAGGGAGGGGGATTATTTTCTTCAGACTGCTGCAATGCAAGTGGAGCTATGCAATGATTAAGGCTAGTTATATTGTGTATCGACTCATTTTCAAACAATAGGTCCTAATAGTATTTACATAGGTAGGTAGGAGCATGGGCTGACAAACTTTCGACTTGTATGACTTCGGTCTGGTCATCACAGGTTATTAAACCGTTATAGGTATCTTGCAAACACACACACACACACAACGAAATAGATCTCGTACGCACTACATATTTAATGTTATGTGTGTTGAATACATATATCTTTGAGAGAGACCTACGCATTAGTGGTCTATTTTAGGAAATTCTGAGTGGGTGCTTTCTATATTAACTGCTACTACCCTTATCTTATGTTTGACTATTTATATTAAGTCCTCTATTATGTGGGGTAGAGATCGCTTCTTTAGTGACAGGGCTGCCGGTTTGTGCGTGTCTCTACTTTTTATGTAATTCTTTGACGTGAGCACGTCTGTTGAGTTTTTTGTTAGCAAGAGGTAAAGTAAGTAATTGGGAAAAGAGATGATAAAAAATCGGATGATACACTTTCTTGCTGCAGCTGCATTACAATTGTCATGTACATCCATATTTTTATGAGGACATTTGAGGGGTAAAATATCAATGAATTCCTTTTATCTTAAAGCTATCATGTTGACAATGTGGATTGGTGGAAGGCGATAATTTTGCTCTCTCCGGGATATTAACAATTTCTTGGATTAAAAAAAAACTCAATATTTAACAGCCCTAAACCATCATGCCCTTGCATCACCTTTTGTAAAACCATCATGATATCCATCTAATTTGAGGGCGTAAGTAATGTTAGTAGTGTTATCTCAGTAAGGGGTAAGAATTGACGGAATCAAATGGTCGATGACGTCCGAAATCGCTATTCGAAACAATCCTGCGATAAAACTTAAAAATCCTCAGGGTACGAAATATCGAAACATTTAAAAAGCTTTATTACTTTTTAACCAGATTTTGGTTTTTCAAATAACATATTTTTCTCTGTTTAGCACACGTGGACAATGAGATGTACCTATCGCGGGCTCTGGAGCGCCTCGGGGGCAACGCCCTCAGTAAAGACTCGGAGCCCGACATCGGCGCTGCGTTCTTCAAGTTCGCAGTCGTCACCAAAGAGCTGTCTGCACTCATGAAAACACTGGTTAGTACTTCAGAAGTCGCTATTACCATGTCTTACGAGATTTGGTTAGCTTTTCCTTTTTTTTTCTCTCTTGTAAAGTACCAATTTGGTACTTCATAAAATTACGATCTAGCCTATATATGTAACTAATTAGTAATTTAACTTTAACCTAAACTTATAATACATTATTATTATACTAAGATAATGTACAACAACTTAATCTTAGTCTTTCGCTAACTATTACGTCTTTAGGTCACTTTGTTCACGTCATCTTCCATAGGTTTCCTTGAGGTATTTTTTTCGTACCGTTAAAATTGTATTAAATTTTTAATTATGTTATTGACTAACCACACACACCGTTGGCCCTAACACATTTCTTTACGATAAATGGATATGAAAAGTTTGTTAACCAACCTCTGAAAATTAAGATAATGTCTATACGGCATAGGTTTTTGTAAAGTAAAACCATAGCGCTACCTACATACGAGTAATTCATCGCATCTTGAGTAGGTCAACCAACGCAGTTCCAGTTTTCTCCATTTAATTTTCCAGTTCCCACAAGAAAAACAGTAGTTGAGCTATAATAATTTAATTCAATATTTAACTTGTAGTCGAGTAAAGCCTCCGCTGTAAGAGCGCTTGTATAAAATTCTCGGCCATTTATTACTTTGGAAAAGGAGATGGAGCAATCAAGTGAGATCGCCTCTGCTTGGATGCTGCGATAAAAGGCATCTTATTTAGTCTAGCGGATTTTCTACCGGAGTTTAAATTAATCGCGCATTACGATCGCCGCAAGGAAGCGCGCAAAATTAACGCTTAAAAACTTTTAAATTCTAGGTACTTAATATCTCAAGGACCGCGCGATTTTTTTTATTGACGTATTTTTAATTTTTCATGATCTTTTGTAGCGATATGACTAATAGATTCTAAGGTAACGCTTTCGTATCGATCAGTGATGTAGGTATAAAGTTGTATAATATTTTGTATTTGCGGTTTTCATCATTGGATAGGAGGAAGGTTTATTATATACAGTACCTACCTACCTATGCATAACATTGTATTCCACGCGGACGAAGATAACCTCCTCCTTTTTTTGAAGTTGGTTAAAAAACAAATTAGTTTATTTCAAGAAGCCTTTTTCAAGCAATTTTGAAACTTCAAGTTTGTTTCTTTGTAATGACTTGAATGATCAATGAATGAATGGCTCGGAACGAAGATTCTACTGATTCGTTTATATATGGGTAGTTCTAGTTACTCTTTTAAAATAACCATCATCTACAATTCTACAATCTGAAGTATCATTTTAAAGTTGATTCTTGTTTGAAGATGAAATTCGATCCAAATGCCGCCAAGCATACGAGTACCTACTTGTCTTTAAGAAATTCGTTACTACTATATTAATATAAAACTGGACTTCTACATTCATTCTCTATCTGAGATATCTCATTGCAAAACAGAACACTCGATTATATGAAAGATTTCTGTAGGTACTTCGAAAAGACACTATCTTTATTGAGTCGCCTGTCTAGTCAGTTTCGCCAAGTTATTTGAAGCCGTCGCAGGAAATTACGTTATTGAAGGATCTGCGGACGCCCCGGGAGGAAATAACTCGATCGAATATAGGATATTAAGCTGCTTTTATAATCTTTTATTTTATGTGCTCTGTTAGCACCTACTCCAATGTGTGTCATATGTCTTGAAAGCTAATTCGATACTATTTTCTATTTCAATGAGAAATTTAAGCTGCCTTATTCTAATTGCTGTACAAGTTATGCCCACGTGGAGTAGTGGCAAGATTATTCTTGCCACTTTTCCAGCTACTACTATACTATATATTTTTTTTTCTTCTCCTTAAAGTGCATTACATTTTGCGTTGCATTACTGAAGGTCGGCCAGCTTTCTAAACTTCTCCTTATCCATGGCTAGATGAAAAAGTTTTGCGGCTGTCTTTATTACTCGTTTTTTGGCTAATTTATTAAGAGTTGGAGACCCTTCTTGCCTGATACCTTCGATAGCCACCACGATTATTATTTCATAGTTACTGTACTTACGAGCATCTACCTATAACAGGAGCATTTTAGTTAATAAAATAACAAAAGTCCTGCCATCTACGCTCCTGCTCTAATAAGTTTGTTATTTTTGAAAACTCCTGGTAATCTATTCTCTAGAATGCCGACCTTTGCGTCAAAAATTCTTTACGCTACACTGCCACAGACAAGCACACACAATCATAGTAACAGTGGTTTATTAAAAAGTTAAAATTAATGACTATGACCGTCGTGACAAGGGTCTAAAATATAAAAGAAAACTATAAACTAATTAAGTAACAATAGTGAGATATTAAGTAGCCCATATCCGTAACGTGGCGGGTCATTCGAATTAGGCGGCTTAATTAACTCCCAATTAAGACCCCTCCTTTATTGATGGATAACGAAGATGTGTTCGTTTTGTGTCAACAGGTGTGTTCACACTTTCATTACCTGTCAACATAATGAACACGGGGTCCTCTATGTAGGTATAAAGCGTTTTTATTTATTATTTCCTCGGCATACTATGAAAAATCATTTCCCTCTCCAGTCACTTAGCTTCACGATAACTTATCGAAAAATATTATTAATGATCAAACTTCTAGGTCAATCAAGGGGCTCTAGCAAAGGGTTGTAGCAAAAAAGATAAACATGATTCCTTATGGTATAGAAGAAAATATCAAAAAGGTTTTATGTTTTAGAAACATAGGACCTTTAAACATTCTGGTAATTAAAAAGTTTTATGATGAAACTTTTAATTGTTTTCTTTTACATCCGTTGATTTTTCAACGAACTTTTTGAACAAAAATTCGTAAGCCATTACAAGTATGTATAAAATTAATTAAACGATAACGAAGAATGCATACCGGAAGGAGACAAAAAGGCCGAGGGTCAGGGCGACGGGTTGAGAAACCGACGGACATTGCCACTTTTATTATACTGCAGTAAAAAGGTCACTAAGGTAGAACAAATTAATTAAGCTAACCGCAACCCTTTTAGAATTAGCGTACTCATGCTACTTTTCGAGTTACCTAATTAAACTTTCGGTTGTAATGGTTACTCTTAATTTTATGATACGCTAAGTGAAAGTGATGTCGCCTAAAACAATTAAATGGATGATTAAATTGTCTGAATCATAATTCAGTTATTAGGTATCGTAATAAACTCATCCCACTTACTCAAATTACGTTGATATTGCATAGATGAGTCAGAGGATACAGAGTCGTGATAGTCCAGTGGATAAGCCTCTGCCTTCGATTCGGAGGGCGTAGGTTCGAATCCAGTCCAGGGCATGCACTTTGAATTTTTCAGTTATGTGCGCAAATGAAGGACATTGCGAGAGCCTTTAGACCTCTTTAATCCGGCCCTATCACGAAATCCGTTCTAATCGGATACTTACTATAACTTGGCAAGTTCGTTGAAGACACTCCAATGATATGCGGGCGACTGGGGGAAAGGACTGCGTGGGTGTGAAGTCGTGCGCGAGGGGTACCCCCCGACCCCTGCCGGCCCGCGCGGTCCATCGGGGTTGTTACGAACGAATTTGCTAAGCTATAACTATGGACTACCTCTCTGCCAAATTTCATTTTTGTCAAGTGGTTTTGAGATTTCGTGATGAATGACTTTTCGCATGTATATACCAAGATGTGATATAAATATGATTTCTTGAAAGAGCGGAGTTATCAAACGATTTCGCACATTAAGATGAGATTGACGCGACGTGGGCGAGCGTGGGCGTGCACATATTGTGCTCGCAAATAGGTCAGGGTACCGATCAGGCGACCCTGGCCAGCGTGTTAATACCAGGCGTAATGGCTGTAAGACTGCCGTTAGATCATCGCGGTTATTTAACCTGTAGGTTTAAACTATCAACATCATTATAAGACTATTGAAACGGCCCATAAAAAGGCCAAGATGCCCTCTTTATTGGGGAGGGAGATATGGAGCTTAGACCTACCACTCTGTTCCATTTCGGGTTGGCGGGCTTGTGGTAGGCGTCCACAGATCTACATTATACGTATCGGACGCATCGCATCAAACTATGACCGTAGTATTCTTTGTATAGAAAGTCATACAAGTGTGATCTGTGGACGCCTGGCTTTAGGCTGATAATGTTAAATTTCCTAACATTACATGTTAATGATAATGGCCGGGCACAGAGGTTTAACACCACCAATTTCCCGACTCTGAGCTGAATATTTCAACTGAAAATTTCATAGAAGAAAGAAAATCTCAGTACATGAGTACCTCATATAGCAAGGTTTCAACTAATACTGTATCTAAACTATTTTTGTCTGGCAGTACACATTTACACATAGTCATCAATCATCATCATCATATCAGCCGATGGACGTCCACTGCTGGGCATAGGTAAAGACCTATGCCACAGAATACATAGCCTATGCCCAGCTGTGACGCAGGGCTTTGAATTGAGCACGGTGCTGAGGCGTAGTGCCTCGCATATTACGTCGTTTCAAGTAGCCTTAATAGTAGTCCATGTTACTTCGTAGCCATAAAGAAGTCCATGTTACAACAAATTAAGACGTCTTCAATCAATCTCACCGGATGGTAAGTGATAAAGCAATCTAAGATGGAAGCGGGCTAACTTGTCAGGAGGTGAATGAAAATCCACACCCCTTTCGGTTTCTAGACGACATCGTGCCGGAACGCTAAATCGCTTGGCGGTACATCTTTATCGGTAGGGTGGTAAAAAAATTTAGGTGGAGTAAAAATTTTTCATGTTTGTCAATTTAAATCAACTTAATTTTTTTTTTAATATAAAATTATATTATTTAAATATTTAAAATGCTAAGAATAGCTTACCTCTACCTCAAGTTAATTTGTTTATGTAGTTATAGGGAAGGAAAATAGTTTCGAATAGTGAAGTGACGTGTTCCTTGTGTGTTGGTATAGGACAACCTCGCCCCAGTTCTGCTCTCCTGGTACGAGTAGCTACATAACGAATACGAATCGGCAGTTCCCGGGACTGCGCAGACTCCCCGGCCTGCCCTTGACACGGCGGAATCCTTTGTCCTTCCGCCTGCCGCGATAACAAAGAATACCCAATTATTTTAACATTTTCATCATTATTTTAAGAGCCCACTACAGGGCTACGCGTCCCTCAAAATTCATTTTTTTTAAGTAGGCTCAGTTTACAAGCACTTTTGATACGTCAGTTGACTATTTGTATAGATTCTACCACCGGTTCGGAATGCAGGTTCTGCTGAGAAGAAACCGGCCAGAAACTCAACAGTTGCTCTTTTGAAAAAAAAAATATACAATATTATAATTTACAATTGATGACAACATTACAATTTCTTATAGTTTTACTACCTGTGTCAAAGTGGAAGCTGATCCAACGGCCTCCAAGCATCTTTATCATTAAGGAACTCATCAATAGGTCCTTAAAGGAGAGGGGTTTTTTATATTCTTTAAAAGTTAGCCCTTGAATCTCACCTGATGGTAAGTGATGATGCAGTCTAAGATGGAAGTGGGCTAACTTGTTAGGAGGAAGATGAAAATCCACATCCCACACACAAACGCTAAATCTTGGCTTGGCGGTACGTCTTTGCCGGTGGTGTGATGACTAGCCACGGCCGAAGCCTTCCACTAGCCAGAGCTGGACCAATTAAGAAAACCTCAATCGGCCCAGATCACTATAAGATGTTATATAGAGGCATGGGATATTACCACCATTTTCCCCGCTCCCAGGTCAGAATTTGTTAATAATTTTTTTTTTGGACTCGAACCTAGGACCTGATTTGAAATCTAATAGACTAACCACTGCACCGCGACGAGGCATTTAAATGGAAATATATAAACAATTATAACGTTTTTTTACTCATTAATATTAAATTGATAGACTGTTGTTTGTAATAAATACTTTTTTTATCAACATTGTTGAATTAATTATCCTACTAGTATACATGTAGGTACTCTGATTATTATAATATCTTTAGTTAGTTTGGGAAGTATCCAATAGTCATACCCACTCCTAACACAGACTAGGACTTTCTGGAGAGGATATAATGTAATATACAGGATCACTGGAAACGTAAAGCGATCCCTTTAAGGGATGATAGTAGGGATAAGTAGCTATTGAATTGGTTATATGGGCAAAATTTTACCGCTTTCGAAAAAAAGAGGCTTTTCTTATTTTTTTAAAAAATGTTGGTTACTCTACTTCAAAGTTGGTTATAAAAAACAACTTGCGTATTTAGAAGTTGTTTTGGTGTTTTTAGGTTGGTTACAACCTATGTATACTTATAATAAAACTGGTCGAATTCTATACATTTATTCGCAATTTGAGATTTTACTTATACCATTTGTAACACCAAACGTTATGGTGGCATAACGGACGCCAGCACCATCTAGAATCTATACTTATAATACGAATTCTGTAAATTGAAGATATTTTGAAAAATTTTTTGAGGGCCATTATATAATTACATAATAATAATACAAAAAAGAAAAGAAATAAATATTTTATAATATTCAGTTTTGTCCCAGGTGATGAGAGGTTAATGTATTAAACCTTATCCTAGCTCAAAACTGACTAGCTCCATAACTTGTCAAGATTCGCGTGAGGAGACACGAGTTTCACGCTCCGATTCCTTCACCGGTTGTACCTTTCTGTCTCAATGATAATTACATTACAATCCACTCTCGCTGTTCTCTGACGCTTATTGCTCCTATTGAAATAGCTTTAAATAGTTCTACTTAAGATG
The DNA here is from genome assembly GCF_947172395.1 of Bicyclus anynana. Lineage (NCBI taxonomy): Eukaryota > Metazoa > Arthropoda > Insecta > Lepidoptera > Nymphalidae > Bicyclus > Bicyclus anynana. The sequence continues at coordinate 6,568,976 of NC_069083.1, forward strand.
CGTTTTGAAGACGTGTGTAAAATTTCAAACCGGTAAACCAGTAGGCTAATTCACTAACTTTGACCTATTAATATAATGAAGCCGTGATAGCCCAGTGGAAATGACCTCTGCCTCCGATTCCGGAAGGTGTGGGTTCGAATCCGGTCCGGGGCTTGGGCCTCCAACTTTTCAGTTGTGTGCATTTTTCAAACGGTGAAGGAAAAACATCGTGAAAGTTTTTTTTTAATTCTCTGCGTGTGTGAAGCCTGCCAATCCGCATTGGGCCAGCGTGGTGGACTATTGGCCTAACCCCTCTCATTCTGAGAGGAGACTCGAGCTCAGTAGTAAGCCGAATATGGGTTGATAACTGACATTAATAATGTTAGTTGACTTAAACGAAATTTACCAACTAGCCATTGTTAGTAATTCTTAAGTTATATCATATTTACTATCTATTTAATGCCAACTAAATTAAAATTGAGATTATAGAAGAAGAAGGTAAAAAATGTCACCCGGTGCCTACTGTCAACCTTTCGTTGATATCGTAGAGTAGGCAGATGACATTGCTTAGTTGACATTGTCATTATTGTTTTCAATGAGCATTACGGAATACGATAAATGTGGCTGTTATTGATCTGATGTTTATTCTATTAGTTAGCTAAATTACTTCAAAGTTAGTGTATTGACTGGCAATGCTCCGTAAGCTGATTATGGTTAAGGTATACATAGGATTTCAAAATCCAGCCATAAAGATATACGCCCAGCCATAAGGTTGATTGCCCAAGCAGCCGGTGGTCAGGGCGTCAAATTGAGAAATCTACGTGCCACCTCCAGCAACCCCGCCTTCTGTATGCGATCCTTGATCCAATAGTTAAGAAAAAGTTTCGTAAGGTGTTGGTCGAAGCTTGTCGGTATAAGACCGTTGCCTATAACGACTATCGGAACAATAACAGTTGAGTCAACATTCCACACTGCGATAATCTCGTGAACAAGGTCCAAGTATTTTAAAACTTTTTCCTTTTCCGCTTTAACCAGATTATCGTCATGTGGAACAGTAATATCAATATTTGCACGGCTCACTGACCGATCGAATAGCACGATATCGGCCCCCGCATTCTGTAAAGTTCCAGCGCTATGACATCGTTGGTTTCCATGGAAACTTCGTTGTTAGTGACATTTTGTTTTTGGTATCCGATATAAATAAAGTTCAAATTCTAATAAAAGTTGTTATAGGCGAATTTTACATCGACGAGTATAAAATAGCGGAATCGGTTCCCACGTTTATTGACTTGTCAGTACCTATCTATATACCTGTCAGTGATAAATAATCGTTCAGTCCCAGTAGATCAATGAACTACTATTTTCAAGAACTGATGATGGGTTGTTGTATTAAGGCAACATATATTTATTAATACACATAAATAGATAGATAAAAGACAGAGTCTCAGAAGCAGCAAATTAATGAGACTTAACACAATAAATATATACTTCGAAATGCTGATTCGTTCAATACATTTAGTGGAGAAGTAACGATCTCGCGGCACTCAATTTGCATACAATAGTCAACAAGAGTGGAGTACGCGCGTGCTCTCAATTAGATCATTGTTTCGTTATTGTGTTATTTTTGTAATGGGAATGCAGTCGGATAGCAAAAAAAACAGATACGACTGTTCGTGCTTTACCAGTTACGCTTGTGACGTAAGATCCCACTTATTGTTACGGTTTACCTTAACGCTACTACGAGTATATGAGATAGCTTATCGCAACTGTGGTAGAATTTTTCAATACCATTTTTCGATTTCATCAGTGCAAGTAGAAATTAAGTATTCTGAACATAAGAAAACGACAGTAGAATAAATCAATAAAGTTTTGGTAAAACCCCCAACATTATTGAACTACAAATAGAATTTTAATGGACATAGAATGAATGGCATAGCGTAGCGAAAAGTAAAGACAGAAGCTAATAACAAAGGCCTTTATGTATTTGTTATAGATCAATTACTAACATAAATTGAATGACAAGCGTGACAAAAACTATCAAGTAAAAACAGAAGCAAATAGCCATTTACATACTATCAAATAAGCAATGCCCGTAGTGAAAAAAATAGTCCAAGGATCTTCTTCATTTATTTTTTGCTTAACTCACCACACTAGTTCTTTACTGCTGGTGAGTTTACCACATTTCACATTATCCACGACAGATAACTTGCATTCAACGGATAAGAATAGAGCACGCACGTGCTCTTAATTAGAGCATTGCTCATTGTTTCATTATCATTTTGTTGCGAGGAATACATTCGCATAGCAGAAAAGCCATTTGCGAGAATGTCTGGTGTATTTGTTTGATGTAATATGCCACCGGGGTCATTCCACGTCAAATCGACCAATAGTTGGACTCGACCCCTTTCGATTTGGATAAATTTTGGTCAGAAGTTTTCTTTTATCCTATAACGAAGTTCTGCCGAAGAAAAAAAATTAAAAAATTTTTTTTCAAAAGTTATGCAAAATCCAAAATTTCACTATTTTCCATATTTTTTAAATTTATGTTTTAAAAATCTCGAAAACTATTGCAATTAAAAAAATCGCTTATGGTAAACTTCAAAGGGGATACTTGGGGCTATTAAAAAAAAAAAAATCCAAAAAAAAAATTTGAAAAATCTCCAATTTGTGAAATTTTGAATTTTTGAAAATTGTCAAAATTGACCGTCGACAATAAATTTTTGGCTCAAATTTTTTTGTGTACTACCTTGTACCAATCTTAAAAGATCCTGAAATTTTTGGAACTGTGTTTTTTGTTTTTTCAAAAATATGAATTTTTGAAATTTGTTAAAAAAAAATTTTTTCTTAAATTTTTTTTTAATCAGTTTGGCGAATCGCGTAATTTTGATATTTTGAACAGTTGAAATTTCATTTAGTGGCATAATGATGAGAAAAAAAACATTAATGATATTGGTTTATTATTGGTTATTAATTTATTTAATAGGGCTTTTTACGTGGTAGTTTACTTGACATTCTGTTACGAAAATTTTTTTTTCTTCAATTCTTCAGTTACTGTTGTTGCTCCTTTTCTTTGTCTTAACCTTAAAAATGTTAATATGACTTAAATCTTTAAATCCAAACTTAAAATAGATAAAGTACTAACACAGAAATTTCAGATTTTTATCTGCTTTTAATATCTGGTTCTTCAACGAACTCGTAGATATCGATACTGTTTGTCATGTTGAGAGCAAATAAAACTAATGTCTGTACCACTTCTAGAATTCAGAGTAATCTGATCTTCGTCAGAAAAATCTTTGCAATTAATAAATTTTTCTTCAGAGCATATTTCATTCTTAAATAATCCAATCGAACACTTTTTATTTTCCATCACTAATCTCTTATTTTTTCTGCACTCAAAATTTTAACTAGATAATGTCCTCAAATTAAACACTTGATAAGATAATTGTTATAAGTTTAGAATTGGAAAGAGTTATTTCTAGACACTTACTTAGAATGATGACTGTCTTCGAAATAAAAATCAGAAAGGTTAACTTTATCTTACACGTAAAGATTCAAACGTCACGCCACAGATGTCACCACTTCTTCTACTTTAACATCAAATGATAATACAGGTGTCAGTATCATTTTTTTTACGAGTTTTATTTTGAAAATGATCCCAAAAAATGTCATTAATGTTTTTTTTCTCATCATTATGCCACTAAATGAAATTTCAACTGTTCAAAATATCAAAATTACGCGATTCGCCAAACTGATTAAAAAAAAAAAAAAATTTAAGAAAAATTTTTTTTTTAACAAATTTCAAAAATTCATATTTTTGAAAAAACAAAAAACACAGTTCCAAAAATTTCAGGATCTTTTAAGATTGGTACAAGGTAGTAGACAAAAAAATTTGAGCCAAAAATTTATTGTCGACGGTCAATTTTGACAATTTTCAAAAATTCAAAATTTCACAAATTGGAGATTTTTCAAAATTTTTTTTTGGAATTTTTTTTTTTAATAGCCCCATGTATCCCCTTTGAAGTTTACCATAAGCGATTTTTTTAATTGCAATAGTTTTCGAGATTTTTAAAACATAAATTTAAAAAATATGGAAAATAGTGAAATTTTGGATTTTGCATAACTTTTGAAAAAAAAATTTTTAATTTTTTTTCTTCGGCAGAATTTCGTTATAGGATAAAAGAAAACTTCTGACCAAAATTTATCCAAATCGAAAGGGGTCGAGTCCAACTATTGGTCGATTTGACGTGGAATGACCCACCGGTAACTTTATATTACGATGATTGAAATTTACAACATGGTAGAAACTTTGTTTATTAATGTACTGTTTCAAATATGTTTGAATACAGCAATTCTATAAAGTCGGTCCGATGACCCCTGCATGCCACCAAAAATCTCTTTATAGTTTAAATACAATAAAATTGCAAAATATAGATTTTTAAACCAATTATTCCAAGATCTCTTTTAATAAAAACCAGAAGAATATTTTGTATGATGAAGCTTCTATAACTGTATATAAAGAACGAAAAGTTGCGCACAGTAACCACTTGAGATAAATTATGCTTTTGCAATGCAAAGATTGCGGAAAGCGAAAACGCTTTTGTTGTATAAAACACAGCATGCATATATTTTTTGTGTTTAATCGACCGTGTTTGCGAAGTGTTACGATATGAGTATCGCGTGACTCGGAGAGGTATTGTATTCAATGCACTCTTGAGATTGCAGCAGATAAAATAATGTTACCAAATATGATGTTACATCTTTTGAAGATTGGACATAGTTCAGAAAACATGTAACGCGATTAAATACAAAAAAATGAGAAATCTATGCCATATTTTGGAGTACATTTCTAAAAAATAATCTAAGTATTTAATATTACATTCTTACTTTTGTGATTTAGCAGTTTAGTTTGGTGATCATAAAAGTCCTGGTGACCCCACAATATTTATTAGAACATTACGTTGGAATTGAAATGGACTACTTGTTCCCGTTTACCTATGGCTTCATAACTATAATAAGTCATAATTGCTAGTGTAGGTATAACAATGCATTAATTATGCATTCAATTGTGCACGTCATGAAATAACAGTGGCATGTTATTGGGTTACATACTTACCTCTATTTGCAAATAATTTCACTAGTTTTGGAGCAAGATTCGATTTCAAAAGAGACGGACATTATGATGTTTTTGCATTAAAAATAAAATTACTGTTACTAAAACTTACCTACTGACCCAGAATTCATAGTTATTATTTTTGTTCGCTATGGCTTCTACGTCTCTCTATGTAGGCCCCTTATTTGTTCTTTGTGACACAATTGTTTTAGCTTTTACAATGTTCTCGGATTTACTTCCAGATGAAAACTTGAGCTTTATTGTTAAATCGCTGTTCCGAAACAATTCGCCATTTCTGCTATGTATTTCATTCGTACTGTACGAATGTCACTTGACACATTTTTATTTGCTCGCTTTTGTTATCCTCGTTGTACATTTTATTTTCGTTTTTAATAAACAAAAGTAATATAATTTAAAAAATGGGTTGATGAGAAAACCTAATACAATACCAGTAGCATATTATTTTGTTTTCCGTTAAATTGAAATACCTACTTAATACATATTTACATAATACAACACATATTTACATACATTCATAGTAATGTTTAGATCGCTTTATTTTCTTTCAGCAGTGTTTAATATATGGTAATAATTGTTTTTACAATTTTACAATATTAAATTAATTCTTTTTATTTAATTAATAAAAAATACTTAAATATTAACTCTGTCAGCTATTGCCAACCGGTAAGAGCAATAAACAGGGCTACATTGCCATTTCCGTGAAAAATGGCTCGTTTTCAATATCTCCTGAGAAAATATCGCTTTGCATGTTAAAGAAGATTTAAATCACTTTGTGTTGCCCAACTTGTAAATTTTATATATGCGAGATATTACTTTTTCAAACCTTAGTTGTAGGTATATCTAATGCACCATAAATAATAAGCGTATCAAGCGGATAAAATGAGCTCGGATAGCAATCGCTCTTTTATTTTTATGTATCGATTTTATAATAACAAGTTTATTTTTAGCCCATCTGCATTATCTGATATATTTCAAGCCTATTTGTTCAGCTTTTGTTCGCCTATAAAAATGTTTTTGTATTGAACATAAATATAGCTACGTTACTGTCGGTATTGTTCAATAATATAGTTTCAAACTTTTTAGAAGCAATATCCTGATGTTCACGTCGAGGTTTAAAAATATTCGTAATCAGTTTAGTGACATGCCAATGTAGTTCACTCACAGCTGAAAGCCTATTAACGGTTAATCGAGAATCCATTATTAGGCAGACGCCAGCAATAACTCAATTAATCTTATGGTAAGGTCTGATTGATTTTATAAAAATAAACCAGCACAAAAAGTTTTTTGACGCAAGGGGAAAGATGATAATCTTTCAGTTCAGTTAATAAAGTGGGATGTTCAACGATGAAAGTAATTGGCTAAATTTAGTCTTGTAAACTAACTCTTGAAATTTCAAAGTAGTACAAGTATACTTCAGTCAAGTGTACCAGTGTGACTTCAATATTATATCAGCTTTGTTACTTTCTTTCTACTATTATATATTTTTTTTCATCTTTGCAACACCGTCAGCAATGTTCTTGTAGCGTATCAATTAACACGTTGTTCAGTGGTCTCCAACAATGTTCAGGAAGGGTTTCATTGTGAACACCCCTTTGTCATTGGCCCTCTCGTCTGTCAGTAGCGTGTCCGCTTCATTTGATTTCACAATTAACACTTTTGAGGGGTTTTTGCTTTTATGTTGTGGTTTTTATACTTTGTCTTTTAGTCATACGCATTATTACATAATACTAATATATAAGTAGTACTATAATAAAGTTACTTGGTCAAAACTCAAGGTCGGTTGTCCTCTCTAAAATAAAATGAGAGAATCGATTAAAATTTTTATAAGTTAGAACATACTACCGCTCTTAAAGATAATTATTATTTCTACGCTGTCTCTGTAACTCATATCACTTACGTTATTTTCTGTTGTAATAATGTAAATCTAATGTAGGTAAGAGATCTAATATCTGGTAGTGTATAATAATATGTAGTCAGAGATTCGACATTCACAAAACTGGTTGTTATATAAAGTTAAATCGATTCCTCGTCCGTAAAAAACGGTATGAAAAGTAAAATTAACAGCCATTGCATAGATTAAATTTATTAGCATTTTAAAACGCCGACCTAGTTTCCTGCTTGATTTTAACGAGTGTCTCAAATAGGTTTGTAGGTTTTATTTAGGTTTGTCGGTTGTGTTAACACGAAATTAATTTGGTTGGCTGATTTATGATGATAATAAAACAGGCTCTAAAATTCCAATTCCTACATCTGTAATGTTTTAAGGAACACATATCTGCTTGCAGCAGGTTTGTTTATTTTGTTAAAGACGCAAAACTGATTTGTAACTAACATTTAATTTTAATTTAATGACAATCAGTTTCTACAAGAATTGTCCTATAAATAAGTATTTAATATAGTTTTTCTCCCACAGATGCAAAACATTAACAACATAGTGATGTTTCCTGTGGACAGTCTCTTAAAAGGCGACCTCAGAGGTGTCAGGGGCGATCTGAAAAGGCCATTCGAAAAAGCCTCCAAGGACTACGAGTCGAAGTACCTGAAGATAGAGAAAGAAAAGAAGTCACAGGCAAAAGAGGCTGGTCTCATCAGAACTGAAGTCACATCGGCTGAAATAGCAGATGAGATGGAGAAGGAAAGGAGATTATTTCAATTGCAAATGTGTGAGGTGAGCGTTAAATGGTTAAAACTTAAGGATGTGTGTGCTCGATAATGGTGATTATTAATGTTTCTAGGTTTTGATCTAGACTTTTTTTGAACTTCATCAGTATTTAATTTATCAGTTGTTACACTTTTCATTTTTGTTCGTTACTATCGGACCTGTCAGACGTTGTTCTGTTAAAACGTTAGCTTACAGTTAATTATACTAATTGTAATTTTAAGTAACGGTTTTTATTAATTAACAGTTTGTGGCGGATCCCTCTTGACAAGTTTTTCTAGTTTTCTAGGAAGTCATTTTAATTTTGTAGTTTTCTTTTTCAACGAAATGTCCCTTCTCAAAATAACCGATTTGCTCTATGTATTTTCTGTCTAACAGATTTAATAAGTCTGTATTTTTTCAACGGGATCGCCTAAATTGCCAGCTTTAGTAGCTGGCACGAAATAAAAGCTGTCTTGCAATAACGGCTACTTTAAATAAAATAGCACTTTTTCGCCTTTGTTTTATGAAGCTTCTGTTTCGAGTGGGTTATTTAACCTCGCTTTATCTATCCAACTTTAATATAAAAGAAATGGACTGAAAAAGATAAGGTCTTAAAGCTAACATTTATATATTATATTCGTTAAATTTTACAAATACGAGTATGGTATACCATGCTTATTCTAATCTAAAGTTTCTCTGTCTATCTATCTGTTACTTTTTCGTAGGGTGAAACAGGAGTTGAACATTCGTAGAAAAGTTCTTCATTTTTCAAGTTATATTTGCAGCAATGAATATCGTTAAATTTTGAAATGCAATAGGGATAAAAAGGATGAAAGTTTAGACTTATTTACTGGCGAACAAAGTCGCGGGCGTCTGCTCGTATTATTATATCAGATGTACAGAGGTAAGAGTAGAGTACGACGAACCCTGATGCACCTCTGCTGTGAGGGCTTACTAGATAATGATTTTATTATCAGCTGGTGATAATGAGCAGGCTTAAAGTTAAATGAAATGTCAATTTGTCGTACTATACAAAAAAAAAGTAGGTACCTATTAACAAAATATCTATACGATCACAAGAGTGAGAAACTCGTTATGTGTCCAATATTAATTTTTATTACCAAAATTTGAGATGGTGTGGAATAACGAGAATAATATTATTATTAGTTAAAAAAAAACACATTCTAAGTATTTTTTTAAAGATGACAATATGAAATCATGGGGCTTACTACAACATTTTACAAACCCATCATGAATGAAATGGTCGATGACGTCCAAAATCTCTATACGCACAATCCTGCCATAAGCTTAATGGTCCACAGGGTACGAAATGTCGAAACATTTTAGAATCGCTACAGATTTAAGAGCTTGTGGTTTGGCCCTAAATCGTTGACTACATTCATATCAATGCGATCGCTGTGAAAGCACTCTGATAAATAAAGAAGATCATTAAAAATAAGCTCATGTATTTGGAAGTCTTGTAAGAAATAGTGTAAAGGGCGTTCTTCTCGAGACACGTCTACTTTTCCCATTTGCGGAATAAAAGTTCGTTATGGTATTGATAAAAAAAGACATACTTAATTTAAAATGTTGAAATCGTTCATTGAGAACAGTTGGCCCGCAGCCGATTCATGTCTGCGTAATTAAATTTATTGCAATCGTGCCGCTTTGTGGCCAATGAATCTGTAGCTGAAACCGTTTTGTTAAACCAACCCCGCGGCCAAATTGTTGTGGAACTCTACGAATTGGTTAACTGTTAACAATATTCCGAAAGCTAGGAATTTCTCATTTAAACGAGCCAGTAAATCACACTAATGTCTGTGGGCAAAAGTTTTTTTGTTTAGTCTCATTCTGGTCAAAGGAAACAATGAAAAACAATTTCTGCTTGTGGATTTTTATTTATTCTATTTCTATTTATCCATACAAAAGCTTTTGTATTTGGTGATTTCAAAATAACTGGCTTTTATTGATTTACCTACTATCCCTACCCGTAATTTCATCCGAGTAGAAAACTACTTTATCTACGAATAAACCTTCTTCTAGAATCACTATTCATTTGTTTTATACCATTCAAATTTCAAAGTTAAGACACAACTTCTTAAGATCCATTTAATTCATAGAAAAATTAATCCATATACGAAACAGTGCCTACTTTAATCATGTTTTTAGACTTATTGCCTATGTTTGCACTGGCTGGGAAATTTTATTAGAACGACTGAAATTTGTACGCAGAATTATTTCGGCTCATACCCTTGGGAGTTCCTGTGTAAAAAACAAAGTCTGCTGGAAAAAATACTTAATGCCAAGGGAAATTAAGAACTGTATGCATCCGGTATCGAAGATATTTATTAATTATTGCTGAATAATAGAGAAATCCTTCTTTGAATTTTAAGGACAGTGGTGATTTTTATCTGTTATTTTAATGTTATATTAAAGTGAATGGTTTAATATGCATTGAATAGGTAATATGAAACATAGTCACAGAGAAATTTACAAAAATTGAATGAATTGAATCTATTCTTTACCTAAATGTGAAAATGCGTTTGATGAAATGTTTGAATGACAAAAAAATATAATGATTGGGAATTCGAAAAAAATCATATTAATCTATGTTTTGGTTATTTTATTTCAATTGAATATAATAAAAAAATTATATATCCTTAGAGCGCAGCTTTTTTTATTAAAAAACACCCAAAATCTATTTAAATTCAGTACACAAGCTAACAAAATATAATTAACGCAACGATAACTACTCGGTCAATATAGGTTCGCTATTCACATGAAAGTCGAAAGCAATGAGGTCATTATATTTTGTTTATTATAATATTGTGCTATCGTGTTTGTATATCTACGGTCGCGTGCGGGCCGTGTGAATGACCGACCTCACATTTCACAATTACACTTGCCAGTTGTCCTTTACATCGGCTAGGTATTGTTTGCTTTTACAATACGTAACGGTTGCTCTCCAGTCGCCACTTCTCGCGTGAGCTTGGACCGAGTACAGATTGAGTACTCCTGAATCCTCGTTGTGTACCCCTTAAATCGTCATTGAGTACCTCTGAATCGTTATTGAGTACCCCTGACTTCTGATTGAGATTCTTGAGTACTGAAAGAGTATTGCTGGGTGCGTGATTAAAGTGTTTTATCCATTGAGTTAAGTCATGTGTGTGTGTTGTCGCCTAAAAAATATGGTTTTTCAAGGGAAAGCAAGTCTTCACCTAGTAACGAGTATGTTTATTGCAAGATTACGAAGAAAGGCTACTTTAGAAAGGTTACTTTATTGCACTATTGGATCTTCGAGTCAGACAAAAGAAAGGATCGCTTTCTTAAGAAATTCTTTATAGAATATTGAATTCAGAAATATAGTGTTACACCTTCGTGATTTAGAGGCACAATATGAGTGGTCAGTCATCATAATAAAAATACAAAACTAAGATGCTTGTGCTAAAAATAGTAATGCAAAGAACTTGTTCCATCTTTCAGATTTTGGATCACCTCTTTAGTTCTAACCCGTTGTGTTATTGAACCTAGTATTAGTAATAGCAAATCTTGTTATATTTACATAGCAAACATTTTTATTTGTTATATTTAGTGTTTCTTTGTTCGTCTTTTGTTTTGATATGAGATTAACATTGTTTACTTGAAAGCTTTGTATCAGATAATGTGTGAATTATATTATTAATTATAATACAGTATGCCGGATTGTTCCCCTTTTTTATATTGTTTGCAAAATGGTAAAGATACTCTTAGTTAAGATTGGTCATAAATCGTTCGAATTTCGATATATATTACTTAGAATTTGTTTGTTTGTCTTCGATAATCTTAAATTAATCATGAATCGGGCATGAGTGTCAGAGAGTCATATACTTACTCGCATTAATATGTAGGTGTGGAAACTAACACCACCTTTACTCGTTACATATCCACGTTACAAAATGAAAATAAAATAACTAACTTTCAATCTGAATATAAAATATAAATCTAAAATAAATAAAAACGTGTTCAATAATAACAGAAATTGATATAGTAACTTGTTAAGCTGATAACGGCGGCAGAATTAAACTAAACGAAGTTAAGATTAGTAGTGTCAAATTGTTAAAAATAACTAAGTACATTTTCAGTAACGATTATTGACTAGGTATAGTAACATATTTGGAAAACGATTTATTTAGAACGAATCACGACAGAACAACTATAAGGATAGTAGGTACGTATTGATTTATTGCATGTTCAAGTAAGGGAAGAAAATTGCAAGTAATGTGTAATTATAGATCATCAGACAATGAGGAATCTAAAAATCGATAGAAATAAAATACACGAATATAGAAAATGATTCATTGTTTTAAAGTAAAGACGCTCTTTTCAAAATTTACGACTAATGATAGTAGTTTGTAACCCTAAAAAAAATAACTGGAGAATAATCAGCGTGGGTAAGATTAGAAGACTGAATTTTAACCAGAAGCCCGTTGATCAACGGTTAGAAGTAACATTTTTAAGGCATACGACGTTAAAATTTCAAATTCGTGTTCCATTTTCATTTTGGCGTTACTGTCGTCCTAAATGAAAAAAAACGCGTAAAGCGGTTTGTAGTAAAGCTTCTACGTTATTGTTGTAACTGTTAATGCAAAATGTAAGTTGCGTGCCAAATCTAAACAGAGGCACTTAAAAACTTGCGTCGTCTATTGCGAAAATTTAAACAAAATTCTGTACAGCACTTGGCGCTTGCGAAATTTGCGCTGTCGCTCCGGAATTCCAAATGTCTGTTCGTCGCTTATCTATGGCGGTTAAAGTATGCGTGCATGTAAAGCGTTCACGGGCGTACTATTGCACAAGTGCCAGAGCCTGCAATTGATTGCCTTGGTCGTTGCAGTAATGATCTATATCAACTGTGTACGTAGATAGTGAGCTATTTTTGAACATATTATAAAGGCAAGGTTGCTTTGGGTCTTCTTCTCTTGTATACCAGCATACTCGAAACATAGTACGTACGAATGGATATTTTTAGCATTTTTAGTGCCAAAGGTGATTGTGACAAAATTAAGATAACTGATGTCGAACAAAGGTTATGATTCACACACTTGTCAGAATAATTTAATTAACAAATCAAACTGTAACCAAAATAAGACCCTAGAATGGTAGATAATGACTTGTGAGTGAAGTCACGTACTTGTGAACGATGTGTGTAGGGTTAAAGGCGCCTTTTACTGATATCAAACACTCCCCTTTTCCACTCAAGTCACTCTCCCCGCCTATCCTTAGTAACCCATAAAGAATTACACAAGAAGAGATGTGGATGGCTCGAACGCCACGAGCACACTGAAGCCGACACGAGATCGAGCGACGTCATATCTGTCACAGACTACTATTTCCTACACTATTTATTAACAACATGTAAATTTAAAAGCGGCAAACGCGGCGATAACAGCATCACGTTAAATATAACAGTCATCATCATTATCATAACAGTTGATTGAAGGATTCACCTTTGATGGATGGATGGAACTTTTTATGGATTTCCACAAACCACGACCAGCTAGCCTATTCACTATTTTGGTATTTATTATCCTATTACAATAAACATCAAATCAATTGTCAAAATGTCATTAACCTACCGTAAGCACCGAATGACATTTGTTACATAAAATCTCAATTTCGTATATGTCAACCACTTTTATTTTTGTTTACAGACCGGAAATTATAGCGATCATAAACGGAAAACCACAATAAATATAAGAGTAGTTATTGGATGAAAAGTTTATTAAGTTTGTTATTTGTTTAGAGTATGTACAAGTAACATCGGTGTTTTTCATCGTATATATTTCAGATATTCGTAACAATATTTCGATTTTAGACAGTTAGACAGAATGCCAATATCGGGTGTAAAGGGAAGCTATCGATTAGTGCAGCTGTCTCTGCTATTGTTGTCATGTCATATCAAACGCAGACGACCATCGAAGCCAACATGCCGTCATGGTCGAACTAGTTTAGAACAACACGTCCATTTAAATAAACACTAAGATAATATACATATAGGTAAACACGCACATAAATAATTCAAATACAATAGTGTAATGGTCGAATTCAATATTGTAAAGTAGCGAATCTATATTATCTATACTGAAGCTGAAGAGTTTGTTTGCTTGTTTACGTGAACGCACTTATCTCTGGAACTACTGATCTGATTTGAAAAATTATTTCAGTATAGATAGCCCATTTATCGAGGAGGGCTATATGCTATATATTATTTCCGTATTCCTACAGAAACAGGAACCATCAGCTAGTTATCTATATTAATGTTAAAGTGGTATAGTTTATGGTGTTGTAGGGGTAATATCTGTATCTACTGAACCAATTTTAAAAAATCTTTTATCACTAGAAAGCCATGCCAATAGGGATGATGACAGTTTTTTAAATTGTATATAAATTAAGAGTATACTAATACTAAAGCAATTTTGTAAAAGGAACAGGGTATCTGCGATCATTACTTTCGGAGCTACAGGGATTTAAAGAGTCAGATTTGCGGCGCTGCCGCGGATCCCTGAAAAACGCCCCATACAAAATGGCTCGAAAAAATGACGTCATAGGCAATGTAATGATCGTTAGATTTGTATGCGCGTTCAAACAAAATTACTAATATCTTTGTTATTTGTGCGTTTATCTTTATAGTTCATATATTAAAAAATGTCACATTTAATGTAAGGAAGCTAAAACTGTATGAATTTTCATCTAATTACGATAAAAAATTTTTAGTAGTTTTTGAAATTTTATAATCTCATTTATTTTGCAAATATCCAGACAATATTTGCTTTTTATGTATAAATTAGTTAACATTGACCCTATTTACCCGAATGTATCATAAAAATCAATATATTCAAACCTAGTCATCATCCCCATTGTTAGTTTCATAGGCTATATTTTGTCTCCGTATTCGCACGGGAACGGGAACTACGCAAGTGAAAATGCCGGGTGTCGGCTACTTTAGATATAAACACTTACATACACAGTATAAATGTAATTACGCACATAAATAATTCAAATACGATAGTGTAATGGTTGAATTCAATATTGTAAAGGAGCGAATGTATAATAAATAACAACAATCTTTGTATCATTATGCGTCATATTAAAATGATGGCATAGTTGTCCAGCATTATGACTGAGCGGGTTTTATTCATTAGAAGCAGTTTACGGTTACCTTTCGAGTGTACCTGGTGTGACGCCGAACCGCTCTGCTGACTCCATTTCCTGATGAGATTTGATCCTATGCGTGTACGTTTCTATCCGTTCTAGTTTCTAAATGTTATTATATCTCATATATTCATGTTATCCTAGTACCTATTCTTAAGACTTGTCTCAGATTTGAAACCTATGCGTGTACGTTTCTATCCGTTCTAGTTTCTAAATGTTATCATATCTCGTATATTCATGATATCCTAGTACCTATTCTTAAGACTTGTCTCAGATTTGAACCTATGAGTGTACGGTTCTATCCGTTCTAGTTTCTAAATGTTATCATATCTCGTATATTCATGTTATCCTAATACCATAAGACTTGTCTCAGATTTGATCCTGCATGTAAGTTTCTACCCGTTCTAGTTTCTAAATGTTATCATGTCATTGTCGTACCCACTCTTAGTACAGTCTTTCCCGACTAGTTGGGGTGAAATAGGAATATTGGTCATGTTTAAAAGATATGGCAAATAAACTATTAAAAAAAAACTAGCGGACGCGCGGGATTCCGGGTGAGTTTCTATTTTTTTACGCGGGAACAATTAACTTTTCTAAGATAAAAAGTAGCCTAAATTCTGCTCCAGGGTCCAATTTATCCCTATAACCATACAAATCGGTCCAGTGGTTGAGCCGTGAAAAGGTAAAAGACAGACAAATATATAGACTTACTTACAAACTATGATAGTGGAAGATAACTTCTATTATAAATATACTAAAAAGTTCAAGAAGGGGGAAGGTCCGACGACAAGATGAATCTGGTTTAAGTCTGCCATTGTCGTTTCCTTTCTTTGTGCGAAGTTTGAATGGAAAAAGTTGGTTATAAAGTCTTGTCAAAGGAAAGTTCGGAACAAAATATAAATCAATAAACTATTTCGTCTAGAAAATTCCGTGAGAAAAGTTTGCTGTTGATAAATTGTCTCTATAGATTGCTAAATGATAAATGAATAAAGTGAATCATTTTTAACAAACCTTACTTTTGGCTTTTATTATTAGAACGAACGTTATTCTATGCGGTTAACAGGAAATAAACTGAAGACGAAGGGTTGTAAATATAAATAATTTGCAACAATAATCAAGTTATGCATTTATTAACAGGTTTACAATCAATCGTTGTTGTCTATAGATACAACTTAATAACAATTTATAAATCAATATCGTCGGTCTAGATGTGATACCTCGTAACTAACAATTTTTGGTAAAAATTGATTTTTATGCAGAAAGCTTCAATCAGCTTTTCCGGTGGTAGCCCGTAAATATCTTGTAGTACGTACATTAAAAAAGTTTTTGGTCGCATAAAACGACTTTTAGTGATACCTAAATGATGTTTCTTGTCTCTCCTGTAAAGTTCTTCAGTTTGCACATACGAGCTATCACATCTAGACCGACGGCGACGATATACTATATAAAGGATAGCCAGGAGTACGTACGAGAGCTAGTGTTATTAATGATGGAAAAGTGGTTGGTGTTTAGTTAAGCCGATGCGATACAGTAGCGTCAGGTCATCGACCGGCCTTGCGCCGCGCAGGGCCGCTGCCGTGCCGTCTTGACCCTCGCTTTGTTCTGTGACTGTTCCGCCGAGAACAGTCCTGGCTTCGGTGTAAACCTCAGACCAATTATTGTATAACCTGCCTCGCTAGACGTTACTTTTCTGTCAAAGTATATGGTCAACGATCTAATGCGATTATAAAAACTGTTTCTATAGAATCGATGTTAAGTAGTTGTAATCGTGTTCGTCGGTTAAAGAGCTCCGTAAAAATACCTTTTGTGTAATTGAATTGTGTAAAAAACGGGCAAAAACTTCTAGTTTAGTATAAAATATATACCAAATCTTAGCTCGTTTTCCTCAGAAAATGACAGACAATTTTGTTCGTGACTGTGAATGCGATACAGGTCCTCCTATAATTGGTCTGAGGTATAAACCCACCCACGCGCTCGCAGCCTGTGCCTGTTTGCGCATAAGCTATTGGCTGACTGTTTTGTAAGTAACAGAAACTTCGGATGTGATACCGCTATAGACAAATTCTATTAACGTTATCCATTTGCAAACTATATACTAACGGACGCCCGCGACTACGTCCGTGGAATTTAGTTTTTCGCCAGTTTCGCTAAAATTATATCCAGGGTATTGTCTACCTTCGTCTTAAATTTCAGCCAAATCAGTTCAGTAGTTGCGACGTTAAAGAGTAACAAACGTGCAAACAAACTTTCTCGTTTATAATATTAGTAGGATTATCAACTAGCAGACGCCCGGTGCTTCGTATGCCTAAAATTCAGTTATTCACAAATCCCGCGGGATTTTTTCGGGATAAAGACAGATCACACAGGAATAAACTCCTCTGTTTCCCAGTGTCGCATTAAAATCGTTCCAACCGTTCCAATGATTAGCCCGGACAAACAGACGAAATTTTTAAAAAAAGTTTGATTGTGCATTGGTGTCATAATCACTTGATAAAACTTGGTTATTTTGTAATCACAGATAGACACTTCAATTTTATTTAAATGTTCGATGTTCGATCAACAAGTGTGCAACTGTGCAATGTTATAGATAAGTTAATGGTATTTAAGGATAAAGTTGTAGGAAAAAAATCAAATAAATTCCCCAATCATATGGCCATGCGATAACTACATATAAACATAGTGTGAACAGCCGGCGAGACGCCAAGACGAGTGCACAAGGTCGTGTATATTATTGCACAACTATGAAATATAAATCTGGTTCCACTATGGCACGATGCGCGTACTCGTGCGTCATCGAATACAATTTTAACTCGCGGAAGGGCGAGCAATTTGTATTTCTACAGAGCGATCTGCCGGTAATACTGACGCCTTGTTAACTTGGGACTCCGGATGCGTTTAGGGAATCCCACGCACCATGTGGCGTCTCCCAGTCTGCTAAACACGTTCGTAATAGTCATAGGCAGTGGCGTGTGTAAGGTATGCATTATAAGTAAAAATTGGAAAATTCCTTTTCCGACTAAGTACGTATTTGGTCCAACGTTTGTATTCCTGTATTATGTCCTTGGGGTAGGCAGACCTTTTTTGCATCTGTGAAGTGCACGTCATTGGTAGTAGGATTCCGGTTTGCCAAAAGTTAAGTATGCAGTTACTAAAGCGTCATAGGGACTGATTAGATGATAGGAAGAATAATTGGTTATTTATGTACTTTTTTCGCTTTCAGTGCCGAGAAAAACACTACTGACATTATTACTTCGGCTTTTAGTAATCATCAGAAAGTAATAGCGATTATTTCCTTCAAAATAAAAAAAGTAACCGCGCTTGTGGCTCGAGAACAGAAATAATAGGTACAAGGGTTTTATTTTGTAACTTTGAAACTTAAAAGGAGAATGCGCGTGAACCCCGTTATACCCCCGTATAAAAGTATATAGAGATGATAATATGATGTATAAAAAATTAATTAATTTGCTTAATAGTATTTTTCTTAAAGAAATAACATTTTGTTATCTTTCTCCTTGCTCAAAAAGTTCGCCGGTGTACCAAGGCGGCCAAGTATCATTATTTTTTTCTGTTACCAACAAGCTTAACAAACAAGAAAACGTACAAACAAACCAATCATATAAGTCTTCAAAAAATTATGTAAAACTCAGGCTGTATGGTCAACGATCTTTGCTTGTCACCGTTGGAGACAAATTAAAGATGAATTAAAATATCGTAAAACGTTGTATTTACACGTAGCAAACTTTTTTTAAAATAAAGTAGTGATTTTATTATTAAGGTATAATATTTTTTTTATTTTAAATATAAGTAAATTCCCTTTTCCTTACCTTATACACTCCAATAGTTATATTTTCGAAATGCACCTACGAGTTATTTTCATCTGACGTGCTGGTTGAGTGCTTCTGAAGTTAGTATTTTGGTTGGTTGTGGTAAACGTACCCACCAATATTAAAGGTTCATACTTGATGGATGTACTCAACAACGTGCAAGGTATACCTATTCCTTTATGTTCATCTGCCGCGCTCGAGCAATGCCAAAAATCTCCTCTTAGGCTCTCCCACTATAACACTGGCTTTGTTATGCACGCCATTGACAATAGCAGCGTTTTTCCTGAAATAAAACGCATATTAAATTACTAACCTAAATTCGAAGCTTAATTGATTGAGATAGCACTCGTCCTTTCGCGTGTATTTCCCTTCTCTTTCTACGTGTCTATATGCCTCTCTTTCGCACATCCCCCTCACTTCACCTACCAGGCAGCTGGTCGAACAATGGTTCGAACATCTTGCTCATTGCGTTGAAAATCAACAGGCAGAAATTATCTTAAGCTTCGAATTTAGGTTAGTAATTTAATATGCGTTTTATTTCAGGAAAAACGCTGCTATTAAATAACTGAACCGTAAATTCGAAGCTTAATTGATTGAGACGTGTTTGTTATCGCCTGGTGGTGAAGAACGTCAATGTGAGAAAGACAGAATTAATTGTATTAATAAAAATAATAATTTGAATCTCAAAAATCATGTAATTTAAAAGTGTAGGTAACATTGGGGCAGCACATGTTTTATAAATACAATTTATTATATTTAATGTGCGAAAATAATAATCTTTTATTAGTAGAATAATTAAACAACAATTAAATACTTCTTCTGATTTGATATACATTAAATCAGAGGGTGGAACAAATAGTAATTATAGTAATAATTACATATTATAAGATACGCCTTACCCAAACATTAGACCACTTTGGGAGCTTTCAACTTTAAATATACTAAAATTTAATTTATAATCATTAATAATCAAGTTATAGGATCAAATAAATTAACAACAGTAGCAGACTTGGAAACAGTTGGCCTAGACTGTCGCTTATAAAAATCTATGAAAGTATTTTCAGCTTTCAATTGCATCAGCCAATTGGAAGATCTAGAGACCAAATTTGGAATCACCTGCGGCCGAAAGCTACCAGCAATATTAACAACCACCAGGATAATAATATTAGCCTCTAACAAAATAGAAATAGCCAACCAGCAATTACTGACCGCGAAGCAGGCTGGCTTAACCTCTAATACTAATAAATACTTTATTACATATAGCTAACTGATTTCTATGTATCACAGCGAAATGTAGAATCAGTTTTAGATCACAGAATTATGAAGTCGTTAGAATTTATCAAGTGATCTGAAAACGAAAATGAAAAAAGAAGAGTTAAATCGTGTATTCTTCTGTCATACAAAGGATAAAAGAGAATATTGCGACAGTATGTCTGGATGTTACGAAAGTGTTGTTTAAATCCATTTTACTATTTGCTAAATAAGATACAAGATCGTCCATGTTTCAGTTAGGTGGTTTACTTGCTACCGGTTGTTTGAGAGCAATTAAATTGATTTAAAAAAATGTTCACTAAAGTAGGTATGTGAACTTAAAAGGTCAGTTGAATCTGCATTACAGAATGTGGCTACTACAGATGTGTGTAGAACTATAGTATTCTACGATAGTTTGTCAATAAGTATACATATAACTTGCCTTTATTGAAGCTATAGGTACATAAAATAAAACCATTTCTTGGGTTTGTTCTATGTAGGTATATCCGCCCATTCTATCCATGGTGATTACGCAACCTTATAAGTTGTTGTGGGTTAAATGTCGCCAAGATGATTTGAGTAAATCATTTTGATCAAAATTTTTGTTCAGGGGGTTTAACTCCCACCCGTTTTGCCACCCCACACATTTCCGGACTTCTAACGGTATGTTCTGACCCTTAGAAATCTGTTATTAAGTAGTTCTGTTATTGGGAAGTGGAAGGCCCGTTGCCATGTTCACCAATGAGTCAGAGAGTGATATTTCGGATGGTAAACTGAGCCTTTATTGCTCAAGCTTTCAGGTTCCCCTTCCAGAAAAACTTGGTCCCATCGAGGAAACACCAAAAGAAATATGCCAGAAGCTCTATTGAGGTATACTTAGGACTCTTAGTACCAGACAATGTGGTGGAAATATCTACGCTAATGAGTACTACCAGCAAATAGAAAATGCGTCATGACAAATCACCTGTTTGTCGTTCAAGTTTATCGATATATTGTTGATAACAATATGATATAGTTGGCAACAATATGTGCTGTCTGTCTAGAATGCGAAAAGATCGTTCACAGGGTACCCCGAATATCTTGTATATGATTTCTGTACAATGAGGCAACAGGTGTCATTTCACAGTCAATATTTAACTAGCTTGAAAATAAAGACTGATACGTGATACTGCGATCGTCGTTACGCAGGTAAGCAACTGCCGATTTGTTACCGCACTGTAGTAGGACGGTACTGCATCGCTAGAGCTGATAATAGTTTTTTAGGACTTCTAATATTGCCAGCATTTATTTTTGATTGCAAATTAACTAAAAAATTACCTAAAAAATTACAGATAATTAAATTAATTATCTGTCTAGCTGTTTGCCCGAGCTAGATCCGATGTGTCTGTAGTCAGGAAATGACTTGGTGGTGTGATGCCAATCGATTAATCTTGTAGTATTGTATGTGCTGGTATGACATGCACTTTTAGTTCAGTCTGTCCCTTGGGACTGCAAAGCTGGCAAAATTTAGACCGGAGACCGATCAGACTTCGGATGCTTTATAAAGTAGTTCTGTTGTCCTTTAAAATGCTTGACACCTAGGTCAAAAAACTGATACTTCTCTGATGAAGTCATATTTTTTATTAAGCCAAAGGTCTCTCCTTCCAGCACGTGCTCGGATTTTCGGATATACTGAAATCTTGATGATGATGATGCCAGCCGACAATCATCTAGATATACAACGATGCGAATGACTTCCGGCAAGGTCTGAGCGACCCCATTGGTCAAATATCTCCATTTTAAATTAGACGGAGAAAACCACGTTAGGGACTTGCGGATCGCCAATTGGAAGTAAGGTCTATTTTGCATAGCCGATCTCATACTTTCAGAAAATCTGGTATCCGATTATAAGTTATTATAAGTTTGAACTGATCTATGTGAACAAACGTGTTTAGGCCTTTCAAATTGAAAATTGGACGGTAGGAACCATCGCTTTCTGGCACAATGAACATTGTTATCAAAAAACCTTGCTGATGAACCCGCAAGCTTGAGAACACTGTGCGAAATTGGGGTGTTAAGGCACTTAGTACAACAAGAGGAGGCCTATTGAGCTTGCCGCTCGCTTTAGTATTGTCACATCTAGAGGCACCGACGGATGCGCTCTGATGTCTGACTAATCGGCTTTGTCGTCCAGTTACTGTAGATCGAAAAGTATTGTAAACATATCCCTGAGGATATTGATAATGACGATGCCTCTGCGGAGGAGCCTTCTGTGCTGGATGTGTATACCAGCAGTACCGTTTGCAGGAAAA
The DNA here is from genome assembly GCF_947172395.1 of Bicyclus anynana. Classification (NCBI taxonomy): domain Eukaryota; kingdom Metazoa; phylum Arthropoda; class Insecta; order Lepidoptera; family Nymphalidae; genus Bicyclus; species Bicyclus anynana. Next base: position 6,591,281 of record NC_069083.1, read on the forward strand.
AGCTCGATTAGAAAACAGAAAACGTATCTCTGAGTATATTGATAATAATGACTCCCCTGCGAAGGAGCATTTTGTGTAGGATATGTAGATTGCGTATGCCAGCAAGTACCCTGTGCAGGTATTGTCGACTACAAAACATTGTAAATATATCCCTGAGGATATTGATAATAATGCCTCCCCTGCGGAAGAGCAACCTGTGCTAGATGTATCGCTTGCGTATTTGAGCAAGTAACCTGTGAAGGGATTGTCCATTACTACACATTGGAAACATATCCCTGAGGATATTGATAATAACGAATCCCCTGCGTGGGAGCATTCTGTGCTGGATGTGTAAATTGCGTATTCCAGCAAGTCACCTGTGAAGGCATTGTCGGTTACTACACATTGTAAACATATCCCTGAGGATATTGATAATAATGACTCCCCTGCGGAGGAGCATTCTGTGCTTGATGTGTAGCTTGCGTATTCCAGCAAGTACCCAGTGAAGGGATGTTCGTTATAAAACATACATTCTAAACATATCCCTGAGGATATTGATAACAATGACTTTCCTGTGGAGGAGCATTCTGTGCTGGATGTGTAGCTTACGTATTTCAGCAAGTACCCTATGAAGGGATGACGATTTAAATACATTGTACACATATCCCTGAGGATATTGATAATAATTACTCCCCTGCGGAGGAGTATTCTGTGTTGGATGCTTAGTTTGCGCATGCCAGCAATGAAATGCCCTGTAAAGGGCAATTGTAAGTGACTGCCCCCTGCGGAGGGCGATTATTAATTAAGTTTTGCTACATCCAGCTTTTAGGAACTGATCTGACAGTTGACAAGTGTCAAGAACTTTCTTAACACCACCAACTTTCATAAAAGCTACGGTAAAAGAATCAGCTTTAAAAAGATTTCAGCATCTACCGTAAAGACGTTTTTATAAGTGGGTCTCGTGTGAATTTCGTTATAGCATTACGTCTCATTTGAATTATCTCAGTTCTATGACCGCATTATAGTTGCAAAAGATCGGATGATACTATACGTAGGTACAATACTATTTAAAAATAATAGGTACAACTACAAACTTTTATTAATTTCTTTTTTTTTTTTTTTTATTATAAAAAGAAAAAATAATTGTTTATCATTTAAAGCTTGGAACTGATAGACCTTTAAGTTTGATTTCTATAGAAAAACAAATGCAGGGATCTTTTGCAATACTACTCGCAGTTATAATCATAAAATAATTCATGACTTACATTATGTAAATCAATACAACATTCATTACAAAAATCGTCCCGATACACGTCAATTCGTGTACCTATTATTACTTAAGCAAGTAAGTTACCCTTTCGAATGGCACAGACTTGTTTTCCATTACCTGTCACAAAAAATGTTCGAAAACTGCATTTACAGAAACGTATTATTTAAACTTGGCGTTTAGAATATATATTTTTTTTTTTTTTTTTTTTTATATAAAATATTTATATTTGAGGGTAGCTACAAAAAATATTTTATAGTTTATCAAACCTATTATCTGATCGTCGAGATCGCTTTGATTTCCTATGACGGCGCTAACGTTTTGGTTAGCGGCACGTCGATTTATTAGACCCACTAGACCTCGAGGAGGTACTCAAGCTGCTTTAATGAGCTACTATCCGATCTGCGAAGAGGTTGGTCTGCAGTCGCCTCTCTCGGACCGATTAAGATAAAACAAATAGATTGCTCGCATTATTTTTGATTTGCAAAATAATAATATAATAATAACCTGCATTTTACGATAGCGACCGCAATTTGCAGAAATGCGTATGCCATCGTTTGACATAATTTCTATTGCAGGGTAGAATTATTATACAAAAGACGTACAAAGGAGAAATCATTAGTGATTGCTCGCACTCTCGATTTATATAAATTTAATTTAAATAGGCATATAAATATAAACGAACAGTAAAACTGTTAGAGAAAATATAGAAGTTTATAAAAAATAAACACTTACATGAAATACTGTTGGTCACTGCTTCTTCAGGAGAACACAGTACACAATTATATTCAAATTTAAATTTAGAATTTAAATTTATAAATAGGGAAATTTAATGGTTCGTGAACGAACCGTACACAGCGAAAATAAGAACGCCAATGAGCAAGATGTTCGAACCATTGTTCGACCAGCTGCCTGGTAGGTGAAGTGAGGGGGATGTGCGAAAGAGAGGCATATAGACACGTAGAAAGAGAAGGGAAATACACGCGAAAGGACGAGTGCTATCTCAATCAATTAAGCTTCGAATTTACGGTTCAGTTATTTAATCAATAATTATTCTAACGTAATAGCTCCCACGACTATTAACTGATCGTGTATTGGTCGCTGCGTCCATGACGGCTCGACTTATGATTTTTTTTTTTGCAGTACCTGATAAAGTTCAACGAGATAAAAACAAAGAAGGGCATCGAATTGCTGCAGCACCTGGTGGAGTATTATCACGCACAAACGAATTACTTTCAAGATGGTCTGAAAACGATTGAGCACTTCGGCGTCTACATCGCTGACCTGAGTGTACAGTTGCAGAAGATCAGGCAGCAACAGGACGACGAGCGACGGAGACTTCTGGAACTGAGGAATATGCTCAGAGCTGCAGCGCCGCAGGACCGTGAAGTGAGACTTTAATATATATTTTTTCTTTTTAACCGACTTCAAAAAAAGGCGGAGGTTTACCGCACCGCCTTCAAGTTGATCAGAAGATAGCACATATTTTTTGCTTTTTAGTTTAGTGGTAATTCATGTGATTTTGAAGTCCGTTTTTTTTATTAAAATTTTTTAATGCAATTTTAGCTCATTTTCCGTGAGTAGCTTCATCTTGATGAGACGCTAAACTTTTTTATTTTAAAAATGCTTGATTCTGGTAGCTAATTGGGTTACCATGTAATAAAAATTTTTGAGCGTCGGAACCACGAATACCACATCCACGGATCCTGGGCTTTGAAGGCCGAATAAAAGTAATGGTGAAAACCGATCTTTCTACCGGATGAAAAGTTTTTTTTATTTTAAATTAAATATAATAATTATTATCAATAACAAATAATATAACGTGCACAAATAACAAGCACATATATTTCCAATGGGTTTCCTAAAAAGTTCAGTCCAGGATACGATTATGATGATGATGATATCCGGAATTTAGGACTGGTTTTTTTCAGAGACCTAATATGTAATGAAATTTTAATTCGTTAACCGGGCCAGTGCTAGCTGCTAGTATCGATTTACCTGTTTATACTTGCCTACCTAAGAGTTGTGACGGGAAAAAAATCGTCGACCTAACGTTTGCATTTTCTTTAGGTTTAACAAGGTTCTTTAACTTTAACAGTTCGTCTAGTTAACTATGTGACCTAATTTTGTTTTTTGGCAACGGCAAGATTTTAGTGTGTACTAGCCGAAATTGCCGAAATTGTGGGTCACTATGACCCACAATTTCGGCAATTTCGTTGACTTATTTCAAATATTTTGATTTTAACACAAAAAAATTACTAAACCGATTTTCGTGAAAATTAAATTGGATCTGGATCTGGACCAAAATCTTTCAAACAAAAATAATTTATTAATAAACGAGGTTATGAGGTAACAAACATGAAAAAAAACATTCGTGTCGAATTGAGACCCTCCTTTTTTATTTGAAGTCGGTTAAAAACTTAACACGTGGTACTTGCCTCGCTAATGGATCGCATGGCTAAAGCCACCTCTCTTAGCTTTGCAATTCCCATTCGCTTAGTGTTGCTTTAAAAGGTACCGTCGAAATGTTGCACCGTAAAGTGTTCACAGCAATGATATTTTATACTAGAGATAGGGCACTAACGCATCAAAACTGAGGCAGACAATTAATGTGCATAATTGTCTTCATTTAATTTAATCGCTCATTAACGAAAGATATATAGACACATAATACCTAAATATTACTCTACCTACCTAAATACACCTAAATATTAGTCTACAACATCGAGTAGAGTATTTAGAAAATGAAAAAAATATATATACCTACATAAATATAATAATGTAAGTAAACACAAAATTGTGCATGTGTGTACTAGCATAGTGACTCGCTCAGTGGATTCGCTATATTCGGATCACTTTTTGGCCGTCGTTTTGTATAGGCATGTAACATATCTATAAGTTTAAAATAATCATTAGTTCACAGCATTATTCTTAACGCGGCTTTACACGTCGTTTCGACGGTGGATTATATTCGAACAGCCGATTGTTCGCTTTAGGAATCCAAACAAATGCATAAAAGAATTAAGGGTATTAGTAAAACGCAAACTAAGCATGAAAGGTTGTCTAGCCATTACATTGGCTTAAACATAATCGGCTACCGCTGAAGTGTTGTCGATTACGCTTAAGAGCGCGCAGCGCGTCGGTACGATATGGATAAAATTCGAAGCGCAAACGAGACGCCGAATTATGACTTTCACGTGAGTGAAAAGCACGGAGCGATTGACGCGCAACGCAATTTTATGACGTGAGCGCCAAAACCATTTTTACCTAATTGCAAGTAAATTAAACAACATAACGAAAAACAATATGGCCATGTTCAAGATATATACCTAATTTTCTATACAAAACAAAAATTTAAGAAAATAAGTTTGCTTTTCCTGAGATTGAAATCAAAATGTGAGCAAAAAATGTATTTAAAAAAAAAATAAACTATCGAGAAAAGTTTTACAAATTGTGTATTTTGTATAGTCATAACGAAAGTAGCACTTTGAAATATCATTTACCCAAATATCAGGCTCCTAACTTTTCCAGAATCTGAGATCCAGAACCATTTGTAACCGCCAAATTACATATTGCACACTCTTAACATTAAACGGACATCCTTTTGTTACATTAGTAGTGTAATAAGATTGTTATACAATTCGATTAACTGAGGATTAAGGATTACTTGTACGTGTTGATACGACTGCGAGTATGTCACTAGCATAAACAAGTGACCACATTAGTTTAAAGGATTTTCTTATTATCTGCCAGTAACTTTTAGTGGGTGTTATTTATGTTTTATCTTTTATTAATCCTTTTATACTTCGGTTTAGATAAGTATAGCATATGTTATGTAATTCAATAATTAGTTCCAAATTCCAAAAATGATGATCTAGGTTCGGTTGTATGTACGTTTTTTTAACATTAGTTTCATGTTTTCAACATGTGTTTCATGTTTTCAAGCAAACGAATATCTTGTCTTGAAACATGATGAGGAAATCTACACATCTGAGAATTTTCTGAATTCTTTACGTGTGTGAAATTTGCCAATCCGCATTGACTAGCGTGGAGGTGGTGGACTAAGCACTCGCATTTTGATAGGAGACTCGTGCTCAACAGTGAGCCGAATATGGGTTAATGATTATGATGATGATGATGAAGATGACGATGATGATGATGATGATGATAATGATGATTATGATAATGATGATTGTGATGATGAAATGTCTCAAATAATTTTTACTAACTACTATATTACGCTTTGTACTAGGCTGCGGCGGCAGTAGGAGGTTACTCCCTCCACCAATTACAAGGAGACAAGCAACACGGCGTAACCCGCAGCGGGTATCTGCTGAAGAAGTCAGAAGGCAAGGTGCGGAGGGTGTGGCAGAAGAGAAGGTGCAGAGTCACGGCAGAAGGGTTCCTCGACATCTTCCACGCGGACGAGAACAAGACACCGGCAAGAGTCAACCTTCTGACGTGTCAGATAAAAGTCGCTTCGGAAGACAAGCGGGCGTTTGATCTAGTCTCATGTAAGTCTAACTCATATAAACTTATACTATGAAGAGTCTATTTTTTACGATTTCATTAAAAAAAAACACTTGAAAGTTCTCTCACCACTAGAAAAGTACATCTTCACCTAGTAACATAGGCTACTTTTCACATGGAAACAGGAACAACGATGGTGAAAACGCGGAGTGTTGCTAGTGGTACATATTTTACGTCTGAAAATAAATAATTTTAAATGCTAATCAAAATTCTAAATTCATTAGGTTTCAAGCACTATTGAAACGTCAAGTTAAGTCATGATTAATAGTGGTAAGTAAAGTCGAAAACTAGAAATTAAAGTTACGAGGGTTCCAAACGTGCGTGCCTTGATCCGAGAAGAGCCCACAACAAACTCAGCCAAGGTTTATTTCATATTTTAGTTACCACCATTTTACAAACTTATCTAGAACTAATCAAATCACCACAATTTATTTTTACTTTAAAAATATATTAAAGTAAAAATAAATTGTGGTGACAAACAATTTTGAAAGGGACATTTGAAAAATCTTGTATACTTTTTATTTTTACAACATTTACCAACTTTATTATGATAGCAGATCCAATAACTTTAAAAATTGGTACCATTAAAAATTGCATGCGATCTTGTCATAAGAGTAAATATTTTATTCAAATATTGGCCTTAATAGTTTAAATATCAATATTTCTATCTGAATATAAGCTATATTTAGATAGAGATACTGAGATTTAATCTACCGTAACACGGGTAGTAGCTGATAATGATTACTTCTCTGTTTCACCACAAGGTCCGCCGACCTTCGCATGTGATCTGTTAACGAGTTCTAAGTATCTTTATCCTTAATTGACCTTAACTTCTAAAATAACTTCCACTAGAGGTTAACGGCAGAAAGATAGTAATAAAATCCGGGAACGACAGCTTAATGTGGACGGCCTCCGTGGCGCAGTGGTATGCGCGGTGGATTTACAAGACGGAGGTCCTGGGTTCGATCCCCGGCAGGGCCGATTGAGATTTTCTTAATTGGTCCAGGTCTGGCTGGTGGGAGGCTTCGGCCGTGGCTAGTTACCACCCTACCGACAAAGACGTACCGCCAAGCAATTTAGCGTTCCGGTACGATGTCGTGTAGAAACCGAAAGGGGTGTGGATTTTCATCCTCCTTCTAACAAGTAAGCCCGCTTCCATCTTAGACTGCATCATCACTTACTATCAGGTGTGATTGCAGTCAAGGGCTAACTTGTAAAGAATAAAAAAAAAAAAAAAAAATGTGGTTTACGAACTGCGAGGTACAGAGGGTAACTTTGATTACACTGATATAATTGGAAAACGAATTTGCTCATCTAATATTTCAAAGTTAGATCTGAAACTAATCGTTTACTTACAGACCATTAGGCACACAATAAATTAAGTATCGCTACAAAAGTTAACAACTTATTTGCTCTTTTACTTAGGTATTTGTAATGTCTGGAACGGCTGAAACGATATTAAATTTAATAGGTATTTCACTAAAAATTAGAAGAGGTTATTGAGGAGGAAAACAACTTAATGTGGAGGGTGACTTTAATTACACTGTTATAATTGAAAAAGGAGTAAAGTAAGAGTAAAACTATGTATTAATAGGTATACGATAACTTGACGATATAAAAGTTAAATCAAATTACATATAACTGAAAGAACTAACGGATATTCAGGTCGCGAATTTTGACTTAGGGCGGCTGGGGCTAGGCCACACACACACACACACTCATACACACCATACATAGCCATTGCTATGTTAATAAAGCGAAGGTGTGTGCAAATATATACACCAGTAGAAGTAGCTCTAAATCTTTTAGTACGGGTAGAGCATGTACTAGCGTTCTGCTGGTGCAGTGATGAGAAACAGTATCTACTCTAGAGTTTTACTTTAAGTGCATTTACTAACAGTAGAATTCATAGACGCTGTAGGGGCATCCCCAGGGGATCGAATTCAACCTCTATTTGTTTGAGATTTTGACACTCAGCGGGTGAATGATCCATGGAGGTGCCCCTATAACGTTTATGAATGCCACTGTAAGATCCAGGACATATGGCATATTATTTATTTACACACGAAAACATGAGAAGAAAAAACAAATAAGACAGAAAAAATATAGTATAGGAAACAAAAGGCGGCCATTACATTAACAAATATTATATCACATATTATTGCATTCACAAAGTGATAAGCCGTGTTTATGGGTATATATCTCTATAGTTACGTAATCAATTCCATTTGGCAATCAGGCAATCACGTGCGTTTGTGTTGATAAGTGATAATATCTGTTCGTGACAATGTTTGAAAATTGTTGTGTTGGTTTCCATTTAGCAATTGACACATTTGGTGTGAGTCAGATTGCAGATCTTGGACATATTGGCATAATAAAGCTAATGAGATTTTTACAGCATTGAGTATGCGTTGCTTTATAAACGGGAGGTCAGGGTTTGCGTTAGCTGGGTCCATTAAGGAATATTTTTGTAATTTTAATTGGCTTAGGTCTGTTCTGGTGGTAGGTAGTAGGTACAACTGAAGCATTGATCCAGACAATGTTGTCAAAAGCATGGGACAACGTTTAGAGTTTAAATAAGGGTTGAATAAACTCTATCTCTACGCTATCGAATAAGAAATGAGGAGATCCCCAGAACAAACAAAGTCACCGACATAGCTGAGCTGAGCAAAGTGTCGCGAAGCTGAAATGGCAATAGGCGGGGCATAGTTCGATGAGCCGATGGACGTTGAGGTCCCAAGGTGCTGGAATGACGCCCCGCACTAGAAAGCGCAGTGTTGGTCGACCCTATACCAGGTGGACTGACGACATCAAGCGAGTCGCAGGGATTCGCTGGAAGCAGTCGGCTCAGGACCGTGATGTTTGGAAGTCCCTACAAAAGGCCTATGTCCTGCAGTGGACGTCCATCGGCTGATATGATGATGGTACCAGGTTAACGCGCCATTATCTCACAAACAATGAGATTGCACTTAAGCGCTTATCATACTTTGAATAACAAAAAAGATAAAGGCTACTATATATCGATAGATAAGTTATTCAATTATGTTTACTAAACGTTGACAGTTATATTTTTAGTTTCTTGATTAATAGATGCATATTAAGGGAACATATCTACTAGTTACCCAGCGGTTCGGGTCAGGAATGGCAGAAGTACGTAAAATAATACTATAGATATCTAAATGATCACTTGAAGTACTTCTACCTTCTAACTAAAATATTAATTATTTATTTTAAGGTCGCGCTGATGCATTCGATCGCAAGCCAGGATAAACTATCATGTTTTAACATACGCGTCTAAGATGTTTTAAATATTTTCTGTTTCCGAATTTGTATAAGTATCATTTCATTATAGCTTAAACAATATATACCTAACTAGCTTCCGCCGCGTGGTTTCACCCACGTGGTACCCGTTCCCATAGAAATACGTGGATGATATATAGCCTATATAGCCTTCCTCGATAAATGGGCTATCTGACACTGAAAGAATTTTTCAAATCGGACCAGTTCCATTATCGCGTGCAAGCAAACAAACAAACAAACAGTCTTCAGCTTTATACTGGTACTATTAGCATACATAACACATACAAGCACAATCAACAAAGCATGCAAACAAGCAACAAAGAGAAGCTTATTTGAGCCACTGTCATTCCAGACAATCGTACCTACCACTTTCAAGCGGAAGACGAGAACGAACAGCGAGCGTGGACGTCGGTGCTCGTCAACTGTAAGGAGGGGGCCTTGATGAGGGCCTTCCACCAGCAGGCCGGGGAGAGCAACGACAATGGGCACTCGTTGTTGGACCTCCAGCGGTCCATAATACGAGCTGTGCGGTCTCTGCCCGGGAACCAAGTGTGTGCGGACTGCGGTTCCACTAACGGTGAGTTACTACACGTTCTTTATTCATACTTATAGCATCTTCCATCCATTCATCCATCCATCCATCTATGTATCCATCTAACCATACTTGCATTTATTAAAAACTAGCAGACGCCCGCCTGAAAAGCTCTAACTAACCTTTGTAACTTCAAACGCACTTTCAAACAAACTCTACTCAATACTCACTCTTTAATGTTGACTTTATCATACGTACCTACCTACCTACCTACTCGTGTTCCTTTATTAAAAATGTCGTACTTATCTGAGCCTGTAGTCATGTGGCATGTCGATTCTCTTTCTACAAACGCGAACGCTTCAAAAACTAAGTTAATCCGATCGATAACTTGATCACGTGACATGTCAAATGTCATACCCATACATTTTTTAATTTAAGAAACGTTTGCGATTGTGCCACATGTCTACAGACCCTTATTGTTATTCTTAGCAAAAATTATAAGGATTCTAATTATTTTTGTTTGTGACATAGACTCAGTGAATCAAATATGCCTGTGTGGTATTTTTTTATCTCTAAAAGTGGACCCTACCATGCTTTTTAATACCTCTAGGGGATTAGGCAGCGTTTTCGCTGAAAGCTACCAGGTGACTTGACTATCACCACTTCTAAAATTGTCGTCATATTTCATCCAATGTTGATAATCATTTTAATTTTTTAATTTTCTTTAGTTACCTAGTAAACTGTGATCAATAAATTCGCGAAACAATTACAAATTCATTCCTTAAATTCGAGATAGATTTGCCAAAACACTTTCAACGTACGTTGCACACTGACACCGAACAACTTTTCAATTGAATGTTCGAGTCAAAGTCTCCTGAGGAAGGTTTAAAGCTTTTCGCTTAGTTTTCCGCCAAGCGGGAAGTTTGCTAAGCCTCTCGCTTGGTGGGAGATAGAAGGTGAATAATGGTTTATGTTCACATGGCTAATGTACGTATTTTGAAAAGCTTATTTTTGTAAATAATTGGTGCTGTTTAATAAACAATTCTGATAATAGATAATATGCTTACCTATAACATTACGATAATTTGTTTAGGTATTAGTAAAAAAATATTACAATACGTTTTTATGATGAAGTCACAAAATCAAAATTATGATGATTCCAAACGCACCTTGCTGAAAAGATTCTACAACAAACTTAGCGACGTGGTTTTTTTATCACTATCACCATTAACCAAAGTCCAAGTCAAAATCCAAAGTCAATATTCCTTTATTTCTAGTAGGTTTTATTCAATATTGTGATATTAATATGGTGATAAGTAAAGTTGAAAACTTAAAATTAAAGTACTAGGCCCATATACTAAATAATTCATAATCGCCGCGCTGGCCCAAAGCGGATTGGCAGACTTCACACACGCAGAGAATTGTGTAAATTCTCAGGTATGCAGGTTTCCTCACGATGTTTTCCTTCAGCGTTTGAGACACGTCATATTTAATTTCTTAAAATGCACACAACTGAAAAGTTGGAGGTGCATGCCCCGGACCGGATTCGAGCCCATACCCTCCGGAATCGGAGGCAGAGATCATATCCTCTGGGCTATCACGGCTCATTGGGCTAAAAAATTAAACCTTTACATAGTGTGTATTATGAATTTTCTGTAAATGTTTGAAAACGTGAATAATATTATGTATTGGTGTAATACCTACGTGTCTAGTTTCATCACTGTATTTACATTATCCAGTGAGGTCGGTAAATGATAGCGTTTTAACCCTTGATGATGGTAATTACAGCCATCACGGCCGTCAGCCGTCGCCTAGCACCGGCGGTAAATGAGAGGTCGATGACGTAGACAATGCACGCGAATTTCTCGTTAGAGTTTTGCAACATATTGTATGAACCGCAATCTTATAGAAAAGTCTAAAATCTCTCATTTATTTATTTCTCCTCTTTTTTCAAAATTTTTAACAATGTTATTCATACAAAATATAATACAAACACTAACATTTATTAAAAAAATATTTAAAAAAAAAAACTCTCCCGCTGCGTGAAATTTGAGTAGCCAAGTGATCGGTGATCAGGGCTCCAGATTGAGGAACCTCCTCACAATACTCGCCGTCTCAAGAATCTAACTCTGTATCTCTGTATCTAACTTAACTCTCTTGATCCAATAGTTAAGTGAAAGCTTCTTAAGGTGTTGGTTAGAGCTTTTCGCTATAAGTCCATTGACTGATACAACTAACGGAGCAATAATAGTTGACTCAACATTCTACATCTTCAGAATTCATTCACATCTAGAGTATACCCCGTACAACACCACAAACTTTACCACTATAAAATCTTAGTATAGAAGAAAAAGCTTGGAAATGAAATGCACTGATGCAAATATATGACTGACTTAGTTTTCCCCCCCAAAAAAGCCCCTGACTGAGTTCTATTGTGGGCTCTTCTCGAACCAAGACGCGACTGGTACTCGCGTAACTTCAATTTTAAGTTTTCGACTTTAAGTATCACCATTATCTTATAACATAACCTGACGTTTCAAAAGTGCTTGTAAACTGATTGAACTAGGTAAATGAATTTTGACATTTTTATATTCTTTTTTACATTTTTTTTACATGGATACCTTCTCGCCACGGGGAGGCAAGAACTTCGAACTTCAACCGACTAAAACCCACGGTGCAGTTCCGACTAGATATGTAATCCCTGCGTCTATTCAACCTTTTTATCCAACAAATATCATGGTCCAAGAACTGTTTTGCTGTTCAAATTGATTTTGATTGCTCTGATAACTCGCAAATATCGTGAAATTGATTTGTCGATAGATTGAAATGATTACAGATACCGTTTTATTTTTGTTGCGTTTTCAATGTCCAACATCCATCTTTTCCTCGATTTTTATTTAAGTTTTACATATATACGTGTAAGCTCAATAAAAATAGATTGGTATAAGTTTTTTGTGTGTTATTATTAGATTTGTAATATGACTGAATAAAACATTGCATAAAACTCCTTTAAAATAAAGTTTAAAAAAAAAACGAAAAAAAAAATATTTTCCTCGAAGCTTCCACTTTTTTTTAAATACACCAGCGGACGGCCGCGACTTCTTACGTTTAATTCAGTTTTTCGCTAATGCCGCAGGAACCAACAAAAAATTTAAAAAAAAAGCACATCTGTGTTTTATTAGTGTGTAAACAAATATAAGCTCTTGAGATCTCAGACAGACGCTTTATATATTTTATTTATTTTATAGATTAATGTTAAATACATGAACAATAAAGAAATCTTTATTTTATTAAAATTCAACGGGAAATTTGTAGAAGTCCCGTCTCGGATTGTGAGCTTGCGTTATGTAGGGCATGCCCGGTTTTCCCGGATTCGTCCCAGTTTCCACAGTTCACGGAAGCGTGCAAGGCAGGATATTATTTGTATAGTACATTTCCGTGCACAGCTACGATGTTTTAATTATAATTATTGTTCTTTTACAATTAAAACTAAATTAAATTGATTTTCAAAAACTATTTTTTATATAAATGCCCTAAAAGCAATTTAATTAAGTGGTTTTATTTTCGCTTCCAAGATCACTTCTTTTGACATATTTAAAATACAATGAATTATTCAATACAATTTATTTGACCGATCCGCCTTTGACCTAAAAAAAACTATTATTCATTTATTTATTTATTATTCTACAAAAAACACATTTCAATTAAACCTAACCATAGTGCAACACAAACCACTAGAAATGACTAAGACACTATTACCTACTAGCCCAAGAGCCCACGACAGCCAGACCTTCGTTATTTTATAAAAGTTGAAAGTTTCTCTGTAGATGTCTCCTATACAGGTAAGAACGACCAGCGACTATAAAGTTTGGGTTGTGGTTACCTGGGCAGGTAACAGGCAGTAAAGGTGTATAAAATAGTACTTGAAATTCGTTAAAGTATAAAGCTCAATTTTTTAATATTTCCTTCGGGATAACTTTAAAAATCTCGTCATCCATTGCCGGACACTTATGACAGTTGCTACCCCCTGCCAGACACCCCTGAACTTTAATAAATTATAATTATACTTTCGTTATAGTATAAAAGCTAAATTTTATATATGTTACTTGGGGACTTATAAAAAGATGTTACCTCAATAGCCGGACAGTTTTCGTGGTTTTTACATCTTGCCAGACACATCGAAAGTCCACTATCGGTGCGAGTGCGGGGTAACAACTGTTCAAGTAGGTGCGAGTGAGATAGAGCGCTTTAGTCGAGTGCGTTCTTTTACTGCGCACCATCCATAGATGATACATTATATATTGAGACTAGCAGACGCCCGCGACTTCGTCCGCGTGAAAATAGATGTACATTTTCGACCCCGTCGCCCCTTTTATTTATATTTCCGTATGTTTTATATATAAAAATTACAAAACCACAACCGTCACGGTCGGAGGCTGTATCATAAACTCCCGGCCGAAGGCCGAAGGCCGGGCCACAATACAGTGCACGGCCGAAGACCGCGCGTTCCGTTTTTTGTGCATCGGTAAAATGCCCAGCCGTAGCCTTGATCAGAGGCCATATTACAAAGCCCCAGCCAAAGGCCGCGCTTTTTTTTTGCTTGGGTAAAATGCCCAGCCGTAGTCCCTATCACAAACTCCTGGCCGAATGCCGGTCTATAATAAATTTTAAAGCGCGTTTTTTGTGCTTGGGTAAATGGACCAGGAAAAGGGGAGGACTTTTCGTACAAACTTTCACCCCCTTCTGATTTTTTTTTTCGCTATAAAAAGTATTCTAAAACCTGCTCCGTATTATGTTCTCAAACCGTGCTAAGTTTCATTTGAATTCATTCATTAGTTCCAGTGTGATGCCCGGTCAACAAAAAATACGGACAGACAGACAGACAAATAATCGAAAAAAAATGTAATGTAATTCAGTATCGATTAAATTAATCAAAAAGTTCTGTAATTTGACCTGTTACAGTTTTATTATAAGTATAGAGTATAGGTAAGTATTTAATCGCTATTGCGCCAAATTCGTGCTCTTTTTATAGTAATAAATCTTGCATAACATTATACGATAAAAAAGTAGACAATGTGACTAATTAAACACAAAAAGGATTATTCAGTTTGAATTTGAACTTTTAAGTAGTTCCTGAGATTAGTTTCGCGCGTTTAACCAAATAAACAAACAAATTGGTCAGTTAAGTAAAGAATATGTGCCTCAATATCGATATTACACAGTTTTAGTGGAAAACTCGTTTCTCCAAATAACGCCTACGAATCAATTTGAGCAATCCGGTTTTATCAAGATAACTTTTTTTCTATCTGTCCGATTTTAATGAAACAAAGCCTATATAGCCTATTCACGGTCGAGTGAATGACGCTTTTGCAACCCCTTGGCCTTTTGAATAGCAATGACAATGCTTGAGGGACTTAGCAGACTTTTGGGAAGGCGCGAACACACGCCATGTACACCTTGGGTTATATTATTGCAGTTTCAGGAAGGATCCCTAATTTTTTGAAAATAAAATATAGCCTATAGCCTTCCTCGATAAATGGGCTATCTATCACTGAAAGTATTTTTCAAATCGGACCAGTAGTTCCTTAGATTAGCGCGTTCAATCAAACAAACAAATAAACAAACAAACAAACAAACAAACTCTTCCGATTTATAATATTAGTATAGATAGATACGCAACTCTCATTTCAGTTAAAAAAGTTATATACCGTGATCACTTGATGGCGCATTCTAATTAGATTTATTGGCTACCCATAGATGGCGTTCTCTCTACGAGTACAATCTATATTTTAGTTGTACGACTATTGCTGTTTGTTTTCCTTAATTCTTATATATTATTAATGAAAAAAAATTTAACATAAACATAATATTTACAAAATCACCTATTTCACTAAAAATCGTAATCGACTAAGCATTCCCGCTCGCACCTATAGTGGACTTTCGATGTGTCTGGCAAGATGTAAAAACCACGAAAACTGTCCGGCTATTGAGGTAACATCTTTTTATAAGTCCCCAAGTAACATATATAAAATTTAGCTTTTATACTATAACGAAAGTATAATTATAATTTATTAAAGTTTAGGGGTGTCTGGCAGGGGGTAGCAACTGTCATAAGTGTCCGGCAATGGATGACGAGATTTTTAAAGTTATCCCGAAGGAAATATTAAAAAATTGAGCTTTATACTTTAACGAATTTCAAGTACTATTTTATACACCTTTACTGCCTGTTACCTGCCCAGGTAACCACAACCCAAACTTTATAGTCGCTGGTCGTTCTTACCTGTATAGGAGACATCTACAGAGAAACTTTCAACTTTTATAAAATAACGAAGGTCTGGCTGTCGTGGGCTCTTGCTCTATACAAAAAATAACACAGGATAATAATCTAATGAAAAATAAACTCTTGGCTTAACAATTCATACTTTTATAATTATCAAAGTAAATAAAGTATTAAAAGTACATGTTTCAAATTTTCTTTAACGTCTCGTTATTTCGAACATTAAACAATATATCTTAATTAAGTTTGTTAATTAAGAAAGTTTATGAGCTTACATGGATGAGCAGTTATTTATTACTTTTTCACTCGTACTTCAAATTTTATGAAGCATTACCTGTTTTTAAATATCAGAATAAATAAATATAGTAAAGATGTCCGAAATTGGGCCCATTTTTCAAAACGATACAGAAATGAAAAATGTAGTAAAAATCTTGTATATTATACCAAATTACTCCATAAGAATCTTGGTCGAAATAATATTCGCCAATAGGGAAAACAAGCTGATTTCATTATTTTCACACCGATCGTTGCGATTTATGTACTTATCCTTTTTGATGCGTATTTTACTGATTGTCAGTTGTCTTTGTCAACGCGGACTGTCAGTGTCACAGTCAATCAATGAATGAGATGTCATTGTGAATTTTGTATAACAAACTGACAGTTTTCCTAGGGATCTAACATTACATAACGTCGTATTTTGACGAAATGTGCCAAATCTTATTTAAACTGTCGCCTGTCAGTAAGACACACAATGCAATGAATTTTATGTCAAAGGGATACGAATTATTCACCAGTAACAAGTATTTTAACGTTTAGGTTAGGCAAATATTAATTTCTCTGAAAATTGGCCTCGTGAGTTCTCTTTAATTGTCCTTATTTATGGCCAATTTTCAGCTCTGTATCATTCGTATAATTTGAGCCCGAATATGTATGGATACTGGGTTTCTCTTTTCATTCATTATATAGAGCAAGTTTAAGGTAGGTAGTTGTAATTCGGAAATCTATACTAATATTACAAAAAATAAAGTAAAACTTGTGAAGTGGTGAAAATTATTTTTAACCCCAGACGCAAAAAGAGGGGTGTTATAAGTTTGACGTGTCTGTCTGATGTCTGTGGCATAGCTCCCGAACGGATAAAGCAATTTCAATTTGGTTATTTTTGTATGAAAGGTGACTTACGGGCGTGTATTCTTTGATATGTTTTATGAAAATCGGTTGAACTGTTAAAAATTCTGGGGGTTGAAAGTGGGTAAGAATAACCGAATGTCTGCAAATTTACTCGAGTGGAGTCTCAAATGAAAGTGCACTGAAAGAGAATATTGATGACTTGATCGAGAGTGTAAATAATAATTTTATGACCTAATTGAATTTTGAATTTTATGTCATTACCAGTATCAAACCATTATTTGTAAGTATAGGCTATATTTCATTCCTGTGGGAGTACCCATTACCAACAGGGACGGGAATTCCCTATAAGTGGCAAACAAACTTGGTAGCGTAAAAATCGTACCTAAAATAGTATCAACTGTACCTATAGCACATAGAGGTACGTAGACTTCTATCCACTGTAGAATGATGTATGTGCATATAGAATACGCCGCGTACAAATTGATTGAACTGTTGCACAAAAACAATTTACCTACTTAATGTTTTCGTTACGGTCGGTTACCGCACTCTAATGTAGGTGATAGCCTCTCTTTTAATGCATTTTCTTAATCGGCACAGCGATTGTTTTGCTGGTAATTGGTTTATCGTGTTAATTGACGATGAAGGCTCATTGTCTTTTCCACTGCGCTATCATTATTAAATGGTCGTTGCGTAATTCTATTGTTTGAATGGCGCACAGTTTTTGTTTTCATTATTCAATATTGCTTGCTTACAACAGGCTGTTTTTTTTTTATCTAACTGGCGCTTTTGTTACTAAACATAATATTATGGTATTGTTGCTGGTTCATATAAACTTCATGCTTGTTCAATTGGACGTCCGAAACTCTTCTGAAAATTTAGTCACCTCCTCGCCGCTGTTCGATCTTCGAATGATAACCCAATACTTCTTAAAACTACAGCTTTACAATAACGTTGCCAGAAACAAACACCATAGCGTGAGTTGTTGTTGTGTTTTACAAAGAACAACGTCCCCGAAGAATGGGGCACTCCAAGCTTTTACCATACGATCCAGATGATATCATAAGTACAGATATGGGCCTCTTCTCTTGGACTTAATTCTCTGCACAGCATGTTCGCCGGCGAAGACCTTTGTCATGTAAAATTCTTCATGCTTAACATAAATAAATTAATGAGTTACCCGACTTTGGACGCAGTAGGGTAAAACACTATAGTACGGACTAGCATTATATACTAAATTACTGAAAACTTTAATGTTTATCATTAAATAATGACATTATCATCATTATCAGCTTAAAGACGTCCACTGCTGGATATAGGCCTCATGCATGGACTTCCAAAAACATCGAAGTCGAGCCGCCAGCATCTCTGCGGCTCCCTACAACCCGCTTTATATCCTCGGTCCACCTAGTGGGGGGGTCGACCAATACTGCGCTTTCCGGTGCGGGGTCGCCATTCTAGCACCTTGGGACCCCAACGTCCATCGGCTCTTCGAACTATGTGGCCGGCCCATTGCCACTTCAGCTTCGCGACACGCTGAGCTCTGTCAGTGACTTTGGTTCGTCTGCGGATATTAAATTGAGGTTAATTTTTACACTGTTCATAATAACTGATAATAGTTTTATGTTATTTACAGATCCCACCTGGTTGTCAACAAACTTCGGTGTCATAGTGTGCATAGAATGTTCCGGAAGTCACAGAGAGCTAGGAGTACACATATCGAGGATACAGTCACTGACGCTGGACCGGCTGAGCACGTCACAGCTGCTGATCGCGAGGAACATGGGCAACCAGATGTTCAACGAGGTCATGGAGAACACGTTGGACGAGAGGGACAAGTTGACACCTGAAAGTACCATGTAAGTAGGTTTTCCTCCATTCAGTAATCTATACTAATATTATAAAGCTGAAGAGTTTGTTTCTTTGTTTGATTGAACACGCTTATCTCAGGAACTACTGGTCTGATTTGAAAAATTCTTTCAGTGTTAGATAGCCCATTTATCGAGGAATTTATATTTTCCCCGTATTCCTTCAGGAACAGGAATTACGTGTATTTTTGTGGGTAATCTCTGGTTATACTGAACCGATTTTGAAAATTATTTTACCAGTTAAAAGCCACGTTGTTTGTGAGTGTCCACAGTCAGAATAGTCTGTACCATGGGGGTGTAACCCGTGCTACAGACTGTTCAGTTAAATCGTCCGTGTGTAGTGTCCGTCAGTTTAACTGTACAGATATTTTAAATGATTTTGATTGAATTTTCTATTAGATAAAACTGTACAGTTAAATCTGCGCAGTTAAAACAGAAAGACTGTAGCACCTATAACTGATGATAATTTTTTACTGAACATTTTTTAGAAGTCTGCTAAACCGCTAACCCATATTAGAGTAGCGTGATGGGTCTAACCTCCATATCTATCCCAAAGGGGCGTGGATCCTCCTAACAAGTTAGCCCGCTTCCATCTTAGATTGCATCATCACTTACCATCAGGTGAGATTGTAGTCAAGGGCTAACTTGTTGAATAACGTGTAAGGTTCACACAGGAGAAGTGTATAAAATCCGTGAGGCTTTACACACATTAAGTTGTACATTTGTTACAGGGAGGAGCGGTTAAGGTTCATACGCGAGAAGTACGTGTACAGGGCGTGGGCCGCCGCCACGTGCCAGGACGCGGCGGAGCGCCTCTCGGAGGTGGAGCACGCCGTCAACAATGGTCATCTGCAGAACTTGCTGCAGGCGTACGCGGAGGGCGCAGACTTGGGCTCCGTGCTGCCCAGCTCGGTGAGGAATCCATACTAATACTAGCGCAACCCAGATTTGCCACACTGCTGAGCTCGAGTCTCCTCTCAGAATGAGAGGGGTTAGGCCAGTAGTCCACCACGCTGGACCATTGCGAAATGGCCAAGTCTGTATCAACTAAAGCCGTTTCTGAAAGAACCACGGGAAATAACTGTCTTTAAATCCTAAAAGTTCATGATTTAATCGGCTTTAGTTAATGCATCACGGTGTTGGCACCACCTTCAAAGTGATCAGAAGGTAGCACATACGATGTTATTTTTCGCTTTTTAGTTTATTTTTGTGATATTGAAGTCGGTTAAATTTTTTTTTTTTAAAGCTTTTTTTCTGTTTTTAGTGTGTCCTTTCATTTAATTTTCATAAAAATCGATTAAGTAATTTTGTGTTAAAATGAAAATAACGAAATTGCCGGTACTGTGGCGCTTTTGTTAGTTAACGAAAGCGCACAAAATCACAAAATTACTTAACCGATTTTCATTTAAATTAAAAGGGACTAATCTGGAATGAATATAATCTTTCAAACAAATAAAGATTTTTTAAAATTGGTTAAGAAATTACGAATTTATGCGGTAACAAACAGCGGTAACATCCGCGAAAAGTCACACAACACAACGCGCAATTGCACGTTGTAGGGTCAACATCTCCTGAGGATGCTCCGGTTTCGGGGTGAAACGTACGTAGAGAGTATTTTGTCGGACCTGGGTGACGTTGTCGCATGGGTTCGTCGACTTTTCGCGGATGATAGCAAAATAAATAAATCATGATATAATCATGATGAACTTCCGCAAAGTAACGCCTGCCTCTATCCAATATTTAAAAGAGGTAACATTTTTTGAAGTCGGTTAAAAATGTGTTTCTTTTGCTCATAATCATACGATTTTCTTAAATTACAGGATTGTGGTGAAACAGCCCTCCATCTCGCGATATCGCGGGAGTTAGGGGACGGTTCGTGTCTGCACATAGTCGATTTTCTAGTCCAAAATGGCGGTTCCCAACTGCTGGACAAAGCCACGTTCTCCGGGATGACAGCTCTACACTTGTGCGCGGCGATCGACCGCTCCGAGCCTATGAAACTGCTGCTGAAAGCGGGCGCAGATTCTACGATAAAAGACACCAATGGACGGACAGCGTTGCATATCGCCAGGCATTTGGGACACCACGCTTGCCAAGAGTTGGTAAGTCTACACTGTACACTAATGTTATAAAGAGGAAAAATCTTTTTCAGCAATGGAAAGTAGGCTATTTTTTGTAATCGGATTTCGATGACATTCGCCTTAAAATATGTAATCTGAAAGAAATTTATTCAAATCTAAAAATTAACCCTAATATGACAGCATGCCAGTCTGTAACCCTTAAAAAGAAAGGGTGTACAGCTATATACAGCATATACCGTGCACTACATAAATCATTGCTTTATTAAAAAGTTTGCTACAACGTTTTATGACATTTTTAATTTATCTTTAATTTGTACCCAACGTGGACACGCAAAAATCGTTGACCATACAGCCCGAGTTTTATGACATTTTTTGAAAACTTTGTTAATGGTTGTTTGTTGGTTTTCTTGTTTATTAATCTTGTTTGATAACAGAAAAAATTAAGCCAATTATTTGACCAGAACCTTGTATAAACATCATATTATCATCACCATATATTTTTATACGAGACTATACATGGGTTCCCGGGGCCGACGTTCTATTGACCGGTGGGTATTCCACTTGCAACAATGCAACGTTTTTGCTGTGCTGACATTCCTTTAGTTTAAGCACTAAACCACGTTACTATATTCAAAGGCATACATACCGTCTTTCGAAAATAAATTATCCATACAATAAAATCTTGTTGATTTTCAGCTGGAAAGTGTAGATAAACGCGAGAAGAGTATTTTCGAAAACATCAACATAGACTGGAACTTGTCGCACGACGACGGCTCCACAGACTTCTCTGACGACGACACGGTTATCGACGAAAGGGTGAATATTCATCTATTTTGTAAACGAATGCTATAAAAACTTTATTCGTAGGTACTTAAGGTTTATATTTGCTTGTCATTATGTCGTAGATATAAGATCGAGTTTTGATTTAAAGAAACAAATACTTACATGGCTATTACTAAGCAATCCCAAGTTTTTGCGAACATTGTTTTCATTTAAAGCGTCGATCGTTGGTTTTGTTTATGTACGTGGCTTTGCTTTGGACTGCTCTTGGTCAGTTTGCTTGTCAATACGAAATACTCCGATGTTTCAGTTGTTAAGTGTGATTTAATGACCTTGGCTAACATTCTGGACAGCTAATTGACTTTTGTTTTTCTTACGAGTACATATTCTTATCAATTTTTTTTAGTACCATCGCGATCAAAGTTTTTCAATATTTTCAATTTCGCCGCTATTGGTCGACGATACATAACTTTACTTTACTCAATGTAAAGTCTTATTTCTTACAGCAAAACGGTAGCGTGACGCCAGAGAAGAAATGTCCGAGATCGAGACCGCCATCATACGCGGGTACGTGCGGTGGAGGGGGTGGTGGTAGTGGTGGTGGTGGGGATTCCCCTGTGCTTCGCTCCAGGTCCTCCACGTGTGACTCGCTGCACCACGCGCCGCCCACGCCGACCACGCTGCCGAGGAAACCCAACGTCTGTGAGTATGACTCTTATTGTGATGAAGACAAGGTTTAGAATGGCACGCCGACGAGGTTACCGGTAAAATTTAGCGTCTGTGAGTATGGCTCTTATTTTTATGAGCACAAGGCTTAGAGTGGCACGATGTGCAGGTTACCGGTGAAATTCAACGTCTGTAAGTATGCTGGTTTTGAAAATTGATCCTTATTATAGTAAACATAAGGTTCAGTATTGGTCGACGATCCCTCCTCCACGTCATCTTATTGTTATGAAAAAAAAAGTTTAGAATACCACACCAACCGTGATGTCGTGCACCCAACGTCTGTAAGTATGACTCTTATTTTTATGTAGACAAGACTTAGAATGGCACGCCGACGGGATTACCGAAAAAATTCAACATCTGTGAGTATGCTTGTTTGAAAATTGATCCTTATTAGAGTAAACATAAGGTTCAGTATTGGTGTATAATGGCTTTTATTGTTACGAGAACAAGGTTTTAATGCCACACCGACCACGCTGCTGAGGAAACCCTATGTCTGTGAGTATGACTCTTATTGCTAAGATGACAAGGTTTACAATCCCATGCCAATAAATATTTATATATATATATTTTTTTTTTAATTACATTACAAGTCTATGAAGCTTGCACTATGAGGCACCTACGCCTACCTACCTACTTGCATGCTCTGCGAAATGTTACTCGGTTTTTAAGCGATGCTTGTCCATTTACCATCAAAGTGTCTGATGAAATTTCAATGTTTTCAGGCTGTGACGATCGCGTAAACGTCAACGCGAATTTCCAAGTAATCGAATCAGCGCAATCTAGTGGCACTCCTGCACAACTGTTTCAATTCCTTAGAAATTCGTGTTTATGTTTACGCGATCGTCACTCTCTCACTAGGCACTAAGGTGATCCATGCCACTATGTGCTTAGTACGTCGTAATTTCAAAAGAAAATCGTGTTATAAAAATGGCTACTAAAATGAAAAACAGTTTCTTGTATAATTCTAGATAACATCGGCAGTTTGAAGAAACGTGCCGCGCCCCTCCCCCCCGCAGTAGCGTTGTCGCACCCCCCGCCGCATCCGCGGTCGACGCCTTCGCCTTCAGCGGACAGCACGAGATCCATTCATGGTGAGTACAGTATACACCATGAAGGTTTCTTCATCTCGCCAATATACATTATATACCCAATGTATATTATCCATTAGTGTTATTATAATAAAAAATAAAGTACATTCAAGGAGTTACAAACTTTCAAAAATCGATTATTTTAAAACATCCTGTATTTTCAAACACCTACCTATTCGCTGCGATGCAGCTATGCGCCTCGTCGGTCCCACAGTTCGGTCGGTCGGTCGAAACATTAAACAGCATGTTTAAATTATTCCAAGAATTAAAATTATTTTTCGCTAGCATGTGAATTAGCTTGAGCGTAATTTTTATTATTATTAAGGGGTTTCTTGTATTGGACTAAATGTCGGGGCGGCTTACAGACAGTGAAACAAGCACGGTGTATAGTATTTACTATTTGATACATTTTTAAAGGTTCAGCGGCGACTTGCTGTCACCAAAGCTATAGTAAAGCCCTCCCTTATGATAAATTAACTTATTATTTAATTAATTGACTTATACTAAAAGGACGCACAATAATTTTGAAAATGTCACTTGAAAACTTGCCAATTTTGCTTTGGCAGTTTTAGAATTATTGGTAAAGAAAATTATACCTAAAGGCCTTTAAATATAGTCCAATATTCAATAAAATCCCAAATTCAGAGCAAATTCAACTTTAAGGATTGATTTTAAGGTTGAATTTGCAAATGCGACTACTTGAATTGAGTGCCAAGAAGTTGTGTTTGGCACTCATTCAGTGGGGACGTTTTTTGGTCGCTGATTGTGCATCCACTTTTTAATAGGAGATTGATGGTTACACATCAAAAACTGTTGATGACCCCTGAGTTGATCGCGATTTGATTTTTGTGTTCAGTTGCTCGTTGTGTTCAGGCGGCGTAAGCGGGGCGGCAGGTGTGGGGAAGCACAGGCCGCAGCAGCCGCCGCCGACGCCGCCGCCCGCGACGCTGCACAACGGCGCGCACAGAGACGAGCCCACGCCGCCGCCTAGGAAAGTAAGATAAATTCCTATCTCTTTTATACTTATCTTTCACAGGTTTGCGACACCTGAACATATGAAAATGCTAAATTGCAAACTATAATGTATCCTTCTCTCAATAGGCTAGTTATCACTTATTTGAATGAATGAATGAATGAAATATACTTTATTGTACACCAAAAATAATAATAACAGGCAAGAAATTAACTTAAAAACTAATGTACAATTGGCGGCCTTATCGCTAATGAGCGATCTCTTCCAGACAACCAATCGAAA
The DNA here is from genome assembly GCF_947172395.1 of Bicyclus anynana. NCBI lineage: Eukaryota > Metazoa > Arthropoda > Insecta > Lepidoptera > Nymphalidae > Bicyclus > Bicyclus anynana. The sequence goes on from NC_069083.1 coordinate 6,616,089, forward strand.
AAAGAGAAAATAAATACAAGGAATAATGCATAATGACGGGTGTACACATAAAAAGAGAAGTAGAAGATATATTACACTTAGATAATAATATATAAAATCAAAATCAATATATTTATATATATATATGAACACATACAAATATACATACATACCTACCAACAATTACATATATTCCTACATAAATAAGGATACTTACAAATAAATATATATATATATATATATAACATAAGCATACATACGAAAATTTTATTTAAATAATTTAGATGTAAAAAGTAAGAAACAAGACAACATCAACAATTATTTAAACATGAACAAATAAATAAAATCATTTAAACGAAAATAAATACGGAATGATAAAAAGGTCAAGGAGGAAAGAAGTGCATATTTACCAGTTGTTTGAAAGAAGCTAGAGATTGCGCACGCCGAGCCTCGAGAGGTAAGGAATTCCAGAGGCGAGCAGCTTTTACAGAGAATGATTTAGAATAATAGGAGGTATTATGGGAAGGAATTTTTAGAATGAAATTATCCTCAGATCGAAGTGAGCGACAATGAGAATCACTGAGAAAGTTAAATCGCTCCTTTAGATATGGGGGAGTAGCAGGGTTAAAAAGGACGTTATATAAAATAAAAAGAATGTGAGTATTCCTGCGAAGGCGAATTGAAGGCCACTTGAGTTTATCGCGAAATTCGGAAATATGATCATATTTGCGAAGTCCAAATATGAATCTTATACAAATGTTCTGAATGCGCTCAAGCTTATCAAGCAGTTCCTCACTCAAATTAAGATAACACGTGTCAGCATAATCGAGAATTGGTAGTAGGAGTGATTGTGCAAGCGCAATTTTAGTAGATACTGGAAGGAAATTTCTTAATCTTCGAAGTGACCCTATAGATGCAAACACCTTCCTACTGACCTCACTTACCTGGGGTGCCCAAGTAAAATACTTATCGAAAGTAACACCGAGGTTTTTAACCGTGTCACTAAATGGCACATGCGTTCCATCAAAAACTACACTAGGAATAGAAGCCCAATCAATGCGTGCTACCAAATTATGACTACCTATAACTATAACTTGAGTTTTGGAAGGATTCACTTTCAGACCGTATGAATTGCTCCATTGTACTATCGAATCTAAATCCTTATTTATAACATTTATTGCATTAGGCAAATCAGACAGTTTGGCCTGAACGTATATTTGGAGATCATCCGCATACAGGTGGTAGAGAGAAGAAAGCTGAAGAGTGATAGAACTAATGAAAATTGAAAAAAGGAGAGGAGACAACACGCCACCTTGTGGAACACCGGCAGAAATCGTGCACCAGTTAGATACAGAGTCATTGACTCGCACACACTGCCGGCGACCAAACAAGTAACTACGAAACCAGTCAATCACTTCAGGAGATATGTTGAGAGAACCTAGTTTAGCCAATAGAAGATCAAAATCAACATTATTAAATGCATTACTAAAATCAAGTAAGGCCAACACCGTAACACATTGATTATCCATACCAAGGCGAATATCTTCAGTAATTTTGATTAATGCAGTAGTCGTACTATGACCAGTCCGGAAACCCGATTGAAATGGGTTCGAAAGATTTTGTCTAGTTAGGAAAAGGCTTAATTGACGGTGAACTATTCGCTCAAACACTTTTGAAAGAAACGGAAGGATGGAAATGGGTCTATATTCAGAGAAACTGGAAGGATTTATTTTCTTAGGAATAGGAGTAACTTGAGCATTTTTCCAAGACGAAGGAAAGCTCCCGGAAAGAATAGAGAAATTAAATAAGGATTTGATTATCGGGGCTAAGATGTTGATGATAGGAACGATCATCTTACGACTAATGCAGTCAGTACCAACGGCATTGGAATTGACCTCGCTAATACTTCTCACAACATCACTATCTGTGATATGACAGAAAATGAAAGAAGGATCGTCAAAAGTGGGTAAAGCTATTAAATTATTTATAGTGTTTAGTTTTGTGACGTCATCAATAGCGCAAGAAGAAGAAAAATGATTATTAAGCTGATCTAAATCAAGTTTACAGGAATCATTATTCTGACGTGCTTTCCCAACTCCAAGTGACTTGAGAAATTTCCACACTCTACCGGAATCTTCTTCTTCGAGTATGGACTTATGGATATGGCGTCGTTGCATATCTCTACATAACCTGTTGCATCGATTCCGAATAGTGTGATACTTGTTCTTATTAACATCACAGTTGTTACTTTTATATTTAGCTTTTGCAGAATTCTTTTTATTTTGCAAAGCTTTAAGCTCCTGAGTAAGCCAGGGGGCAGGAAGGTGCTTAAGCCGAACTGGGCGAATCGGAGCATGCACATCGTATAGTTGCGTTAGGAGAGTGTTGAAACTATTAACTCTATCATCAATACAGGCTCCGGTAAGAACACTTGTCCAATTTATCCCTGCTGCATCATCCTTTAAGCTATCGATGTCCATATTACTAAAATTACGTTGCAGAAGAATTCTCGGTTTAGCTTTTGGGGGACGCATTTTATAGGACACATAGATCAAATCATGGTATGAAAAAGCATCTGCGGAACACTTAAATACTTATAATTTATTTAAAGGGTCTTAAATAATTGTTCATTATCGTTCTACTAAATTGTCATAATTTTTGACAATACGAACCAAAACGCCGTCGGCCATGATGGTCTATATTTTACCTGATGACGTCACGTTAACACTTAACCAAACGGAGTGTTTGACTAAATTATTAGTTAATAATTAATTTGACGTTTATGCCTTTAGTGATATCAAGTAACATCGTGGCGTCACAAAATGGACGACAGCGTTTATGATGTTTGGAAAAATTTAATAAATACATGATTTTTGAATAAAGTTTTCTATGAAATCCTTAACTTTTGTTATTTGATATCAATATATTTCGGACCCTTCAAGAGTTACGTAATATTTTACTGTTATTTCAGTTTAAGAATATAGGCAGTTGTGAAGATTCCGTGTTATTTAAAAATTTTGTATATTATTTAATTTATATATACTATGCACAAAAATTAAGGGAGCAGAAAAAAAATCCAAATTTTTGGGGGATTTCAACAGGCTGTAACTTATACAAAAATGGTCGTACAGCAAAAAAAAAAAAAAAAACAAATTGTAGCTCTAAGTGTTTAGTTTTTGGATCTGAGTTTGAAAATTTTTTTTGAAAATATTATTCGAGTAATCATAAGAAAACCACGGAGAAAAAAATTTTCGAAATTTTTTTGGTTTTTTTTTTAATCTACGGACGTGGAAAATTTTTTTTTGACTCAACCTCCATATGGACCGGATAGCTTGTTTATTCAGATTTAATTTCGTTTTTTTTAAATCTCGATACGAGCATTTCTCGCTGAGATATCGATGTTTGAATGGAAAAAGATCATTTTGTCTTTGATTACCAATATCTCAGCAACCAATGATCGCACAGAAATTTCGAGGTTGGTTTTAAAAACTTGAATAAATTCTCTACAAGGATTGGCAATTGAATTTTGAAAAAAAAAATTTTTTTTCAATCATTACATGAATTTGAAAAAGTATCCAAAGAGGGCTTTTTGTCGTTTTTTGGAAAATCAAGCGCCCAATCAAAAATATTGCGGAAACCACTGACGTTAAGTGTGCCTTTTACTGTTCAATATACCCACAAAAACCCTACAAAGTTTCAATTCAATTCAGCCAACCGTTTTTTTTTCCCACTTGATCGAATTTTTGAAAAAATTAAAGGAGCAAGAATTTCGCTCTGAAAATGACATATTTTTTCTCAAAAATTTTCGTTTTTTTTTTCTTTTTCTTAAATTTTTCAAGTCACTAATACAGAATTGAGAGAAAAATGAAAAAAAAAATTTAATTTTGCATAGTATATATTAGGTTTAAAATGTCTTTCGTACATTTCAATATCTAACAACTCTTGGCTTACATATGTCTTGTAGATTTCCACAATTATTAAAATATATTTCCAATTCTATTTCTAGTGGTAAGGTGTTTGTGTTTAATTAACCTTTAAATAATAATAAGTGTTCATTCAACTTACCAATGTTAAAAGGTAAAAAGTGTTTAATACTATATTATGTTTGTTTAAATAACCCAAATTGGCGGAATAACATGGAAAAATATGTACAGGGTGTATTTGTTTTGCTTCAGAAGAAAAATAGATTGCAACTGGAAAACGCTGTGAAGGGAAAACTGAAAAGGGTAACAACCGAAAGAGCTTTAGTGTAATACCGCTTACCCTTGTATTTCGTCCTATACCACGATTTGTTTTTTAATGTAAATTATCATTAACTATTGTCCCGAGAATAACCCATAGCCCAGTCCATCCATGGAACATTTTTACAATTGATTACTTTCAAGTTAATTTTCCATGAGTAGCTTCATCTTGATGAGACGCTCAATTTACGAAAAGTTCTTGATTCTGGTAGCTAACTGGGTTACCCAGTAATGAAAATTTCTAAGCGTCGGAAGGAGATAAAGTACCACGCAATCTGTAGGACATTGTGGCTGTTAAGTTGTAAAACTATTAATTAAGCAATATTAAAAAAAACGTCTGGTTGGTAACTACTTTTGGTAATTTCCCCTCCTCCCAACTTGTATCAATAACGAGGTTATTAAAAGTTGTTACTAACTGTTTTTTTTACTGTTGCTTAATTAATAGTTATACAACTTAACGGCCTAAATCTCCTACAAATTGCGTGGTACATTATCTCGTTCAACACTCAGAAATTTTCGTAAATAAAAAGTTGAACGTCTCATCAAGATGAAGCTATTCCCGGAAAATTAACTTGACATTAATCAATTGTAAAAAAATCTAAAAAAATATTATCAAATTCTCTAGGCAATGGTGTGTCAGTAACCCTGTTGGCATTCATATATTCCAACGAGATAATATGATCCGTTTTTTGTAATACTTCTCTCATTATATAAATGCATGTGTCTTTTCTCTAAAAGCTTTCCTCAGCTTTGTATTTGAAATAAACAAAAGAATTTAGAATTTGTTAGATAGTATACAGTGTAAGTTTTAGATTTACTGTAAATATTATTTGATTTGTAATGTAAATTAAAAAATACTGAACTCCCTTCAATTGATTTCAGACATCGCACATCTTTAACATTTTGATTTCATACTAACACACTGGAATTGTGTGATTTTGCATGATATTAAATAAATATAATTAACTGTCCATAGAATTTAAAAAAAACATAAAAATATATTTTAGATTTTTTATGGTACTTACATTTTTTTTTGTAATGCTGTGCAACTTAGATCAATACTTTTTTAGCAATAATAAAAATTCCAAATTTATTACAAAACAAAAAAGACAATATGAACTTAAAGTGCAATTTTATATTTGTTGTTTTTTGCAATAGATTTTCCCTTATACCTCCTGTTTCTTTATATTTTAAGTCAAACATAATATCAGCAATATTGCTTATACGGACATCATTGTTGGATTTTATTCACCTTTATTTCACTGTTCATCATTATAATATTTTATATATTTGCCTATTTTTAATATATACCTAATTGATTCAGTGCATACACTAGAAAGCTTACGAAGTTCCTGAAATAACTTCGCAAGTGGTGCTTCGATATAGAAACCTATCCCTGCGGTATCTAGAGTTTAGTTTTCTAGTTTTTGTACAGGTTGACTAGTATACGTACACAAATTTAAACAATAACTATTGATTTGTTTTGCGGACTAAAATTTATAACTATTTCTATCTAAATTATTTTTACCTGGCACAACACATTAATACATTAGAATTATGTATTGTCATTTATCTCTGAAAGAACGCAAAATTTCTTTTTCTGTCATTTTCACGTGTACAATGTGTAAATGTGTTGCCAGCTGAAAATAATTTTTTTAACTAATGGTTTGGTTGATATTCAGTTAACGATCAAAAATAGTTTTACAGATAAAATAGACAGATATGAGCGGGTAATAAAAGTTGATGTTTAAATCTTTAGTGCGATACGCGGTAACCTCACTCCATTGGTTATTACTATTACAAAATAATCACATCTGGTCAACTTGTACATTAAAATAGACATATAAAGTCCATCCTATAACAGAATAAAGAAATTAAATTTTACACTAATAAAATTTTACCGATATGCCATACCTACTATTGTACATAATATATACACAAAAAAATTTCTCGATATTACGTGATATGCCAAAGATAACTGATATTGCATACTTCTGAATTACTTACAACTCTTTATTCTGAGTGCTATTCATAATTATCGATAATCATCATTTCATTATCGACTAAGCTCATCACTAGTGGTGTTATTTTGTATTAAGAATGAATGTCCAATATTAAATGTAGTTTTACTTTACAGGAGTGTTCTAGTCAAGATTCGTCGTTAGAGTTGTGCGACATGTCGGACGGGTTGGACGACAGTCGGCTGCAAGCGACGATGTCGTGCGACAGCTCGCGGTCGCGGGAACGATCGAGACGATCCGACAGTCGCTCGCTCGACGTGTCGGATACTTCGAGTGTGCACTCGCGATCGCCTTCCACTTCTATTACTATGGTACGTACAGTGTACACGCACTCTAATTATGACCTGACAACGTCTTATAATTCGATGGAGCATGGCTGCACACTCGAAAAAAGATGACGTCATGCGTCGTTCCCTCGCTCTAGGGTTGCCAACTTTTTTTTACAAGATATAAACTATATTCTGGGTATGTAGATTATTAAATAGTATTTTAGAAAAACGAATATTTTCTAAATAAAAATGCAACCATTTTTTTTATACTAGCGACCTCCCGCGACCTCGCCCACGTGAAATTTATTATATTTCGGACCCTCAGTCGTTACTATACGAAATTAATATAGTTTATATTAAATTTGATATGAGTCAACTACCTTATTCTTAGACATCATCGTAACTCGTTTTGAAGGTTATCTTAAAATTATCTTTTTTTTTTTTTTTTTATTTTTTTTTTAATCGTTGCAAGTTAGCCCTTGACTACAATCTCACCTGATGGTAAGTGATGATGCAATCTAAGATGGAAGCGGGCTAACTTGTTAGGAGGAGGATGAAAATCACACCCCTTTCAGTTTCTACACGGCATCGTACCGGAACGCTAAATCGCTTGGCGGTACGTCTTTGCCGGTAGGGTGGTAACTAGCCACGGCCGAAGCCTCCCACCAGCCAGACCTGGACAAATTACGAAAATCTAAATCTGCCCAGCCGGGGATCGAACCCAGGACCTCCGTCTGTAAATCCGCCGCGCTTACCACTGCGCCACGGAGGCCGTCAAATCAAATCTTATTGTTATATTCAGATGGGTGCCGCCATGCGACGGTGTAGAGCTCTATACGACTGTTCAGCTGACAACGAAGACGAGCTATCGTTCCGCGAAGGTGAGGTTATAGTAGTCATCAACGAGCGTACGGAGGACGACAACTGGATGGAGGGCCAGGTAGAGGGCACCGGCCGACGAGGCATGTTCCCCGTCTCTTTCGTGCATATGCTCCCCGACTAGTGTTAGAGAGGCACAGAATGATCGAGCTGACGTCAACTGCCAAACATCACGATCCTGAGCCGCTTGCATTCAGCGAATCCCTGCGACTCGCTTGATGTCGTCAGTCCACCTGGTGGAGGGTCGACCAACACTGCGCTTTGTAGTGTAGGGTCGCCATTCCAGCACCTTGGGACCCCAACGTCCATCAGCTCTTCGAACTATGTGTCCCATTGCCACTTCAGCTTCGCGACTCGCTGAGCTATTGCAGACTTTGAGTCTTCTGCGGATCTCCTCATATCTGAACATGTGAACACAGCTTGTTGCAGGGATGGCGAACCTTTAATGATGAAAGTGCCATTTTGTTTTATAACAAAAATTGTAATTTTTGCCATAGAAAAGAATTCATTTTCATACATAGGTATGTCACCGTAAAATTGTATACACCGTTATATTGTGAAATTGACGGAAAATTGTGAACTGCACCAATTGCTTAAAATTAAAATTTTCAGTTCACGATGATTTGTTATTTATTAAAAGTTAATGTCTTATCCTAATCTGAAAGTCAGAAATCAATCAAAATACATGTTCAAATAAAAAAAAATTACCTTATTGTAACAGTACACAATTTTCTATCATTTTATATACTTGTAAATGTTTAGAGTCTTGCGGTGACATACATACCTAATGAATTTTATTATTTACTTTCATGACGTCAAATTCAAATGAATGGCCAATTTGTCATTCATCAAGTATATACGAGTAGATTCATTGATGCGTAGGTTTACCATCCCTGACTTATTGAAGAGTAATATAATGGATCGTTCATAAACACGAGTGTTTGATCTTTGCGGCAATGCGGTTTTGCTTTTGTGACATGTAATTGTAAATAAGTTTGTTTTGTCACATAAGATCATTAATTGTTTACCGCTAAGTCAGTTTATGGAGATCGCACATTATACCAGAGCCCAACTCGCCGCAATTCCGCATGCGTTAAAGTAAACTCGTTATACAGTACTAAAAAGGTGAATAAAAGTAGGTAGCACAAGTACAACGCAACGTTTCGAATAAAACTGCACTTTGTTTATTTGGTACAAAAATTTAAACTCTATAGCGTGAGATCGTTTTAAAATTCATCGTTTGAAAATTTCAACCTATATTTCTTATTAAGGAAATTTTGAGTTTTTGAAATTATTATAACATCTTGCTTTATATGTTTATAGAAATTTTAAGCCAATTGCATACTAGGAGTCGCAATCTTTTTCGAATTTAAAATTCTTCTTTGAAATTCGACATTAATGTGCAATTAGCGTAATGCGAATTCTTTTCTGTAACTAAAATAACACATCTTATAAATCATTCTATTGTACGATAACTGATAAAACATCATTATATTAGACATTAGTACGCTTCTATTTCAAGTACATTGTGAAAACCCCATGAATGTTATTCGTGACGCCATAACAAATAGAAATACAAAAGTTCTAATAACTTCTTTTTGATTCATAGACCACCAAACGAGTTAGTCGTTTAGCTTTTAAAAAAGATGTGTAATATATGATTCCTTTATTGTTTCCTAAATACATAGTAATAGTATATATGATACCAAGGGTTGGTATTAATATCTAATTTGTGAATGCCATTTTAGAATCAGTTATACTAGATTGATAAAAAATAGGTACGTTACTATGAGTGACTTTGATGGAGTTTATTTATAGACTCATCAAAGACATGGATAAAGAAGTCCATTTTATAGCAAGCAGAATTAAATTGTTATTTAGTTGCTATAAAAGGATTTTAAATGTGATATTCCTTAGTGTAACACTCTGGGTAAAGATCTCACAAAACATGCCTAAATATTCGTTGAATTAAAAACTGAACTGCTAAGGGAAATATCAGGCCTAAAAGCTTCAGCGTTCATTTGAAGAGCTCCAGAGCTTATTTACTCTAGCGTTTTATATTCATTATATGAATATATACACGTCTGTTTTAATGTGCACATTGATTGGTTGTTGAAGTATAAGGTAAGGCATGAGTCGGTTCTCTGGTTGATCAGAGGTAAGGCTGATCGCATATTAAAATATCCCGTATTTGCCACAAAAATACCTAAATTTTCGTTTATTTTACGTATTTCTTTATTACCACTTAGAAAAATGATTGGGACCTAATTCTTAATGGTAATGATACGCAAATATGCTATAAAAAAAATCTGCTATTTTCGAATTATATGCATGATATAAATATATATTATTCCAGTCGCCGTGGAAATTCTATGCCCCTTTATTACACTCTTCGCTATTTTTTGAGTTTACTTAAATGTTTGAAAAGAATCGTGTTCGAAATTCCTCTAGAAATTAATTGCTAATAAATTATTCGGTGAGCCGTGCCAGCCCAGTGGATGTAACCTCTGCCTCCGATTCCGAAGGGTGTGGGTTCCAATCCGGTCCGGGGTATGCTCCTCCTACTTTTCAGTTGTGTGCATTTTAAGAAATTAAATATCACGTGTCTCAAACGGTGAAGGAAAACATCGTGAGGAAACCTGCATATTGAGAATTTTCTGAAGTCTCTGCGTGTGTGAAGTTTGCTAATTCGCATTGTGCCAGCGTGCTAACCCCTCTCATTCTAAGAAGAGACTCGAGCTCAGCAGTGACCCGAATAGGGGTTGATAACGAAATTATTTGGTATGTGAAGTTACATAATATTTCAGACTAGCTGACGCCGCGCGGTTTTACCCGCGTGGTTCCCGTTCCTGTAAGAAAACGGGGATAATATATAGCTTACAGCCTTCCTCGATAAATGGGCTATCTAACAATGAAAGAATTTTTCAAATCGGACCAGTAGTTCCTGAGATTAGCGCGTTCAATCAATCAAACAAACAAACAAACAAACAAACAAACTCTTCAGCTTTATATATTAGTATAGATATGCGGCACGTACGGATTAGATATGCGACCAGCTTTATACATCGTTGTGATATTAATTATTGTCTGCACAAAATCATTGTTTTTATACAAGAATTTTAATACTGCATACATTTTTAAACGTGTGACATTTTTTGGATCATCTATTTACACAGTGATAATGGAGTGAATTCGGTTGTACACAAATCTGTAAAGGGAAAATCGTTATAAAACGTTTTTAATGCAAACATATAAAGTGTAGTCTTTTTTTATTATCACGTATAATCATTTAATAAGGCAAGGCGTCCCAGTTGATTATAAAATTCGTGCTTTTCCATCTATAATGCTATAGTATTGTGTTCACAGAGAGATATTTAGCGACCAATTCGAGAATTACTGCTAGCGCTATCTATGGTTCTGTCCATAAAAAAAAATATAAAAATTAAATCCAATACAATATGTAATTTGACAAAGATTTTTGAGATTTGTCTACAACCGAAATAATGCACATAAACAGTTTAAAAGATGTTTTAAAGTATCTTAGTAAATAATTTGATGAATTTTCAATGGCGCACACTAGTAAATAGATGTATACGTTTATTGCTTTAGTGTTATTACGAAATTGAAACACCAATGTTGAAAACTTATGCCACTAAATACTATCCGTCCTGATGCGGAATTTTACTTGAATTTATATGCCGGAATCACATTTACAACAGTCTTTTCGATGTGACTTCATTCGTTTTCATTACTGCAATCTAAACTTCAGTAACTTAATAGCTGTGGGCAAGAGACGTCATAGATTGGTTATAGATGTTTGCTGTGGTAACAGTTTTGCTTAAGTTATAGTTATATTATAACAGAAGAAACGTGTTTGTGTGTGTAGGTATATTAAATGTTGGTACATCAGCATAAACGAAACGTAAAATGATTTAGTGATGCAGCAAGAGACGAATGAGATTGAAACCTGTTGGGTGATTCCGCTATTTTATACTCGTCGATGTAATATTCGCCTAAAACAAGTTTTATTGGAATTTGAACTTTATTTCTATGGAATGCTAAACATAAAATGTCACAAACTACAAAGTTGCCATGGAAATGAGCGATGTCACATCGCTGTAACTTTACAGAATGCAGGGTTGTTTATCAAATTACCGTCCCTTAGCAACCACTCACAGAAATAATAATAATAATAATCATTTTAGGTTTCTGTTTTGCTGACGCTCCTTCAACTTCAAAGCGCCTGTTCGACGCCTGTATACCTTACATCCAAAGCAAAATTGTCATTATGAGTATACCTACAACATTTCTTGTTCAAAAAAGGGGGAGGTTTTTAATACCAGCTAACGGTTTACGACCTACGTGGGTTTACCTTGCATTTAGAAGGATGTTGCCATGTGACCGGCCTTTAAGTACTCGTAATTAATTATTGTAATCATTTCATTGATTTTAAACGATTCATTTGTCTAAAACGTGTACAAAAAGAATAAGTATTATTTGAATTTTAAAGCTAAGTTACACAAAGACTTTTGTACGAAAAACTAAAAAAAAACAGTTACTTATATTGAAGAAAACCTCCCTGTGTAACTCCTTTCAAAAAAGTACATAGCAAGAAACTGCTCAACTAAAAAAAAAAGGAATAGTTGTAAAAAGTATCTGTCTGTTTAGACATAAATGTGATTCAATATGAATGTTGTAGGAGGTTTGTTGTTACGTCTAACGACTTCGTAATAGTGTTGGCGGAAAATCGATTATTATCGATTGCTTACGAAAGCTTTTAAATAACTCGTTAACATCGTCAATCATCGATAACATCTATAGAATTTAACACTGTCATCATGACTGCAGAATTTGGTGAAAAATTAAGTTAAACGGTTGACTCTCGCTTATAGTGAAATCAATATCTACTTAGTGATTAGCAGTTAATAATACTGATTGATATGGGATTTGAAGCTAAAACCAACCAGAGAAACATTCTATCACTATAGGCACCACATAAAATAGACATCTAAAAAATATTCCCGTTTTTATACTTTTCTCAAATGTTGTTGATGATGATGATGATGATGATGATGATGATGATGATGATGATGATGATGATGATGATGATGATGATGATGATGATGATGAATGATAGTTAAGTAATCGATTTTTCTACAACACTTTAGTACTTGTATTGTACAGCTCAGATAGTGATTTGCCAAAAATTAAAAATATATGTGATCTTGTAGTTGGATAAATATTTTTCAACGACAAACTTATTGGACCAGTGATCGTTTGTTGTGTAGTTGTTCTTGTAGTTATGTCCTAGATTGTTGCCTAGAGATTATGCTTTGTGTATGGATACTACACGCTTCGCAATTTGCTTAGTTATTTTACAAGACGATTCGTAATATAAATGTTATATTCTGAAGAAAAAAAGTCCTAAAACCATGGCAAAAATGCTTTTTTATTTGTCAATGAGGAAAGCCAACAAGCCAATCATCTCTCGACACCTGTGCATGTTTTTTCCAAAGATCTTGGCGTTATTGCTCTACATTTTCTCAGTACGTTTTACTGTTTCCCTTTCCTCTAATGTACTGGACCATTTGAGCGTATTATTATCTAATATTAACTGGAAATCATCAATTTATCAAAGAAGTTATCAGATTTGAGAACCTTTTTGCGTAATATTGCTCAAGTCAGTCAGGATATTCAGTCAACCAAGATCGATAACATATATAATGAACTTCTCAAAAATGACAAGGCTTATGAGATTAATTTATCTTACTATGGATGGGTACTTTATGAATATAGAATTCCTCTAATTTAAATGGTGTTTTTAGATCGTCATGATTATTATTTATTTTTAAATCATTTCAACAGTTTTAACGGAATTGTTTGCGTAGTCTGTAGTATCCATCAGGGCGTGTATTTTGAATCTTGTTATAAATGTAAAATTTTATCAATTTCACAACTAAGTACATAACTTTTTCGACGCATAAGCGATCTACGAATGCTATTTTATTCTTCGCAAAATGCTGATATATTATAATATATATGTAATTAAAGATGATAAATTGATAATGTGATGTGATCCAAGTTTCTATGTACACATTCCCTTGTAATTATTTAGTTTTGTGTGTATATTAAGTTCAATAATCCTATTATATTCATAGATTAAGTGATACATTACATTGTAAAGTTACCTTCATTAACGCGCGTTGCCATAACTTAGTATTAAAAAAGTATTTACGCGAATTATTATTATAATTACAGTATTGTTTGATTACGTATACACTGCTCAAGCTTTCATCAATTTTAAACCTTTTAAATGATACCTAATCATAATTTATCACCCCTTTTAACTCCCATTTGTACCTAAAAGTAAAATTACGTTTGAATACCAATTTTAATTTAAAATATAAATTTTTAAAGAATTTGTACATATATATTCCTTAAAAGCTTTACGTTTAGCTTTTATCCTAATTTATTTTATTAGATATACCCTTGTTTTAAATTAAGAAAAGCCTGTCTTTTTTTGTCTCGATGTATTATTTAAATGTATCTACGAATATATTGTGTATACTGTATAATTTATTTAACAATATGTTTAATAAAATATTGTGATGCCATTAAAGCCTGACTGTTAGAGTGCTTGTTGATTGCTTTCCCTGAAACTAAATTTATTTCAGCAGAAATATAAACTGTTAATTATTATATTTGCATGATCAATGAATACAGCGATATAATATTATATTTTATGAAATATTATTTAGTTTCAGGGAAGGCATACCACAATGTATGTCAGTATGTTACTTATAAAAGAAGTTATGTAACCAAATGATGCTATAGTGCGTAAGATGTTTTATTCTGTAATGTAGTATATGGAGTTGTAGTTGAAATAGTTTTTTCTATTGTGTATTATCTAAATGAAAATCTGTATGAATTTATCAATACATCATTTCGATGTCATATTTTTGCCATTTTATTTAAATCCATTTTTATTTACGCATTAAAATATGAAAAAGTAGCGAATCTAATATGAGTTTGACCTATAATAACAAGTTTAATAAGGGTCTACTAATGACTAATACTCGGACAAACTATAAACTGAAATCCTCATTAATCCTAGATCGCCTAAAAACATGGATGACATGCAGGGTTGCCACCTTTAGGGAAAAAAAATTGGGAAATCAAAATCAAATCAAAAATTTTATTTTGTTTTTATTTATCCCCTTATTGCATGAATTATGATGGAAATAAAATGATTTTTTGATGAAAATATATTTTATGTACCTTCAACAATAATTAGTCAAAATTAGAAAAAATATATGTATAATAATATACTAAAAGTAGAAGGCGGTGCCAAAAAAACAATAAACTTTGAGCATATTTGGCATAGCACTTAAACCGATCATTAGAAACGATATTATTTTTCGCTTTTTAGAGTAATGCACCTTTGAAGACAGTTAAATTTTTTGTGAAAATGATTGTATATTCTGTATACTCGTAGACTTGCGCTTAACTACAATCATGCCTGGTGGAAAGCAATGATGAGGTCTAGGTTGGAGCGCGCTTGTCTAGAAAATGCCTATTCACTCTTGCATTGTAGGTGCACAAATCACAAGTGTTAAGAAACAGAAACCGGAAGGGCATTCCACCAGTGCAATGCATTTCATAGATGCAAAAATGTACCTACTGCTTAGTGCTTACCATAAGAACTCAATACAAACCTATACTAATTACACCACAGAATGGACAAGGATTTTTCCAATTTTTACTTTTTTGCATACCCTAGTCAAAAACCTTAAGGACACCACTGCATTCCACATCTTCGCTGTTCTTAATATGCCAATTTACACGGTATCTTGTTGTTCTGTGGTATATAGAATGGGGATGGAGGGATTTGATTGAAAAGTTCCTGTGCGCACTCTTTGAAAGTATACCGGTAAAAAACCGAAAGATGAAGACTAAGTGTTCATTTACGAGTAGGTACGTTCAGTCGACTGCAGTCGCTGACTGACGTCTCGGCGGCAGTCAACTGCAGTCGACGACCGCTGTCTACTGCCGGCGAGACGTCGCCGACTGCCGTCCACTGTTGTCGAGACGTCGCCGTCTGCAGTCGTCGGTAGCAGTTGCCGCTCGTGTAAATGAACCCTTAGCAGATTCGTTCCAGTCAGAGTTCATCACCGAAGATACTTCCATGTAGGTTAGGTAGCTCAGAGGTAAGGTAGGGGTAGGCTAAGAGTAGGGTCGGTGTAGGATAGGGGTTAGAGTAAGGTTGGAGTATGGTAGGGGTAGGGTAGCAGTAGGATAGGCTAGGGGTGGTAGGGTTGGAGTAGGGAAAGGTAGGGAAGTCAAAGCGAAGCTTGACTGGAGCCGCTAATAATCCCATAAATCTTTAGATCCATCAAACTATATGCCACACTATGATATAGACGAATAAAAAGAAATCTTCTCCACTTTAAGTACATGTAAGTGAAGAAAATATTTTCTAAGATTTTATTTTACAACTTTGTACAAAGAATGTACCACGAAACACGAATGTACCTACGAGTCGGTACAAGGTACCTACATATTTTATTGCGACCTTTGACACCTATAATGCGACTTTTAAATTATATGTTAGGCGAAGATAATAAATATGGAACTAATAAACTCACTGTGTGGCAACACCACATTCATATTTTAAGAGAAGATAATAAATATGGAACTAATAAACTCACTGTGTGGCAACACCACATTCACTGTAGATAAAGTGCGACACAAAAGAGTAGAAAATAATGAGGATTCCCCAAATTTCGGGAATTTCTACTCCGTTGAAAATGGTGTGGGAAATGGATATTTGCGAGAATATTTTAATACTATATTAGCGTCTACACTTTATTTATATTTGCATCTTGACTATTTAACGTTAACGTACACGCGAATTTCTAAGGAATTGAAACAGCTGTTTCAATTCCATATAAATTCGCGTTTACTAGCATACGCCGTTATCTTTATCGATTTTTCCAGGATCTCTTTGTTGCTTTAGAACATCTTCTATAGTTTAGTAACAGTTCCAATAAAATCAAATCCATTTATCTGTTCCAGAGATTAGCCCGGACA
The DNA here is from genome assembly GCF_947172395.1 of Bicyclus anynana. Taxonomy (NCBI): domain Eukaryota; kingdom Metazoa; phylum Arthropoda; class Insecta; order Lepidoptera; family Nymphalidae; genus Bicyclus; species Bicyclus anynana. The sequence continues at coordinate 6,632,568 of NC_069083.1, forward strand.
AACATTTAAATTTTATTTATATGCTAAAAAGGCATATTACTGATCAGCGCAGATACCTATACCAAATTATGAGTGTAAAATAAGAATGGAACGCAAAGATTTCGACCATACTCTGGGGTGACCAATCGAAAATCAGGCGCAGTACCGTCTACGGTTGACTAGGATTAACATTTAGGCGCTCTTTAAGATTTGGCGCCTGGAGCGATTGCTCCGTTCGCCGTATGGCCGGCCCTGTTACTGATTATATAAATACAAAACTAGCCTTGTTTAAATATGTATTTTGTAGAAAAATAAATAAATAAACAAATGAATAATTTGTGGGGAATTATGAATATAGGTGATGGCAATGTAATATGTCACTGTCAAGTGACATTTTGTATTTCTATGTCAATTGACTTGTCATTGTCAATGACTGTCTAAATTGGTGTTTATTTTTCTTATAAAACTGGCAGTGTCATGTAAATGAAATTATTTCACCATAATATTTCAATGTTTCTACTTCTAGCATAACTTCTACAACATTCGGCGCCGGTCGGCAAGTGATGATTCATTTTGTTTTCAAACAGTATAAAACGTTGAACGCTGCGCAATAACAACATTCGTGTGAAAACTTTACGTGTTGAGTGTTGAGTGCGCATTTTAGTATCAAAAGAAATTCGTTTTAACAGGTAAATATAACATTGTTTTCGTTTTATAAAGTATTATTCTTTATTCTTGAATAAAAATTACATTATTCGGGTATTAAATAATTAAACTTTGTCCATGTATTATATTCAATTGTAGGACATGTATTATTATGAAACTGCAAACATACTGCAAACCTATTTCTGCATTACAAAATGGCCTCCATTCTCCAAGAAAACATAATATTCTCTTTTTTCATATTTGTAGTGTATAAAGTAGCTTTTGCCCATGTCTATTTAAATTCTGCATTTTGTTTATTAAATTTTGTGTTCTTGCTACTATTAGAACTAAAGTTTTCCTCGCTTTTAAATGCATGATGCATAATACTTTGATTGGCAACAACAAAACTGAAATTTTAATTGTGTGTAACTCTTTCAGAGATAACTAGAATTTACTTAATCAGATTTTTATAGGTTTGCAGTGTATATTTGAACTCTCACTGCATTATCTGATGTAATGATAATTATTAAGTCTATGGATATTAATAGGCAAATATAGAAGGGTAGCATTGTAGCAAGTTATCTTGTCTGTTATAAAGATTCACCTGCAATTAAATGAAACTGGTGGAGGTGGTCTATATTGGAATCAAAGGATAAATCACATTAATATTATATCAATTCTTTTTTTCTTTCTTATTTCAAAAGGGAAATTGCATAAGTTTTTATAATAAACTACCACATGAAGCCACTGGCATGTCTCTCGAAAAATTCAAAATGTTTATTAAATGCAAGCTTTTAGGATAGTTTTATTATAGTGTTAATGATTATAATAAATGATAAAAAAGCTTGGTGTTAAACTGCACTATACAACTGTGCGTACTTAGTTTTAGCTAAGTTTATAAAACAGTGGTAAAAAAAAATAAACCTTGGCTTGGTTTGTTGTGGGTTCTTCTTGGACCAAGGTGCGTTTGGAACCCTTGTAACTTTAATTTTTTGGCTATAATTACCACCATTAGTTTAAATTAAATTATGACATAACTTGTCCTTTCAAAATTTCTTGTAAACTAAGCATAATAGAAATAAATGAATTTTGATTTTTTTAAAGGCGAAAGTTTCGCCTTGGGTGTATGTTTGTTTCTCCTTTACACTGCAGCAATTGAAGTAATTTGGCTGTAATTTAGGATGGAAATAGATTTTATTCTGGGTTGACACATAGGATTTTTCATCCTGGAAAAGGCCATGGTTTCCATGGGATTGTGAAGATCTAAATTCCACATGGATTTAGTGGCAGGCGTCCGCTAGTAGTCCATAAAACTCGAAATTTATAATGTAAACTCGAAAATTATAATGATGAAATTTGTCTGCTGTTTACAACACAACAAGAATTTTATCATTTACTATATATTAAATTTTCTTTTTCACTAGCAATCAAGATGAGTTATCAGATAGATTATAAAGTATATTTGAATAGTCCTGACACTGGGAAGCAGGAAATACGAAGATTTTTTGTTGAAGACAATTTCCATTTAAGCTATCATTATTTGAATTCCAAGCTTCAAGACATCTTCCCGATCCTAAAGAAAAAGAATTATACCATAACTTGGAAAGGTAAGGATTATTTATTATCTTTTAAATGGTTGTATGATGTAAAATTTATTGATATATTTACAAGCAACACAAAATATTGATAAATGTGAATTATTTACAATGTCTTTGTTTGTGTCTGTGTGTTTCTGTACAGGTTGGTTTTGCAATATTACATATTATTAATTCAAACTTGAAATCAGACAGAGTGACTGTTTCCCGTCTATTGCACAAAACTCATTGTAATTTAAAAAACATACCATTTTTTTCTGGATTTTTTTTACTTTTTTATACATTTTTTTACTTGAAAAAAGAAAAAAAAACACTCGTATTGTATATTTATTTGGTGTGCACTCTAAATCCAAAGATGCACATGCAAATGAAAAGCTTACTTCTTAGTTTATACCCCTAATTTGGTTTTATTTTCTCGTTTTCACAACTATAGATGAAGAAAATGACGAAGTAGTGATTTCTTCAGATCAAGAACTGTTGATTGCTCTGCAGAGCATGGCTTCCAGTGGTCCTAAAAAGCTGTACATCCACTGTGATAAAGATAAGGAGCCACAGGTGGATGTGGTGTTTAATCTTGCTAAAGGTAGGCCAATATACCTAATCAGTTTCAGATTGTTACTATAGCTTGGCAAGTTTGTTGATGACACTCATGATATGCGGGTGACAGGGGGAAAGATTGCGCAAGGAAGTGAGATGCATCAGTCGTGGGTTTTTCATCGCTACACGCCCCCCGGCCCGCGCGGATCATGGGGAATGTTACGAACAAATTTGCCAAGCTATACATTGAATTTCAAAACTGCTGTATTACTCAGCAGTTGTTGCATATAAAGGAAATATCTGATAGTGTTAGGAGTATGTAGTGTGTGCTAAGTCTCTTCTCAGAAAATAGTTAGTGTTTTTTTTTAATCTTAATTTTATACTTATGATTGTGATTTGAAGTGAACTGCTGAGTAACTATAGATAGACTAATTGTTTTTGTAAGGTATATATAAAATTAAAAACATAGATAATGAGATAAATTACACAAAAATAATACCATCCACATACAGGGATATCTGTATAACTGTCTGGTTATTCAAGATTTTGTTATTTAGCAAACCTGCCAATATAATTTACATTTATAAAAATTAATTTTGAATATGTTCCTAAGTGCAAATCTCAAGAACGGCTGAACCAATTTCGCTAACTAATCCTTTTTTTAGAATATTGCTTGAAGTATGAGAAGTGTTCTTTTAGACACTTAAAAGTTAATTTGAACTTGAATACCATACTATAAAGTTCAATTGCTAATGGAAATGTTCCGGGAAGACAAAACTGTTGTGTGACATTAGGGTAGGGCTACCGTAGTAGTAGGGTAGCATAGGGTTGGGTAAGGGTAGGGAAGACATGCAGATAAGTCAAAGCAAAGCTTGACCGGGTTCCCTAGTTATTATTTAAAGTGTCCTCTTAAAATAAGTGTTTATTTCAGAGGAAAGTGATGGTTTAATTCACCTGGGGGTGGTTTGTGATGGGTGCGATGGCCCTGTGGTGGGTTTCCGTTACAAGTGCACTTCATGCGAAGATTATGACTTGTGCTCCAGTTGTGAGGCAGCTGGACAGCATGCAGAGCACTGCATGGTGCGCATTCCGGTGCCTAACTTATCGGTGAGTACCATAATTAAACTGGATATATGGCATATACATGTATTTCTTTTTTAACTGAATTTTTGATAGCACAGGATGTTGATATAGGATATATGAGGGATTAGGATTAACAATAATGTCTACAATGATCGGTTATAATGGTCTAAGTAGGTTGAAGTGTAAAATACAAAGTAATATTTTGACTACAAATTTTATGTATTATGAAAGTGGTACAAAGTCAAATTATGTGACTTGTATAAATGGCTTCTTGTTATAGTGACTGTTGGACATAGCACCCAAAATAATATGCCTCCTTGTTATTATAAACGATTTGTACTGTATTTTTATTTACTAAACTAGTGAAACATCTGCCAAAATTTATCTATGTAGGTCTGAAGACTATTTGAAACTAAGCCTTGAGATACATTTGCTTATCAATTTATTAATAATACTACCAGACTATATTTTGTCCTACTTGTCTAGAAATTATTTTCTTATCAGATTTGATATCAATAAATTCATAATCCTAAAAAATTAAAAAAATAATAATAAATTCAAAGTAGTTTGGGATAATTACATGACATTATGTACAAATTTACAGACTAATTAAAAAAAATTAAATATAAATTCTTAATTGCTACATTGTTCCTACAGTCTACCGTCATAAGGAACGCCATTAAGCGCTACCGTCACTTCCTAAAAACGGTGACCCCAGCCGAAGAGCACTGCAAGAGAACGCGTCGCGATAGAATCAATTCAGAAAGGAAACGTCGCGACCACGGCTCGCATCACCACCGCCACCACAGCGGCGACGGTGACCACGGCCACCAGCGCCCACGAACTAGCTGGCTAGAGACATTCGCCAGCTACATGAACGAGTTCGCCAATCTGGCCGGCGATGTGAACATTGACCCTGAATCAAGAAAGCAGGAAACTGCGAACAAAACTAACGAAACACAAGCTCCCAATGAAGCTGCAAAAGAAGCTGAGCCTACTCAAAGCCAGAGGTCCGAATGTCCATTTTTCATGGAAAATATAGACGTACAAAACATTCAGAAACTATTGAACATGTATGTCGGTGGTTTGAATACGTCCACACCGAAGCCGTCCACTTCTAATGCTTCTGATAAGCCAAACGATAATGTGAATAATGACGTCACACCACCTGGACCTGCTAATAGTGATCAAGATGTGGAGATGTCTGAAGTAGGTTCGAAGGGTTCAGAGGTTGATGGGGAGAGCGTAACATCCGAGGCGTCATCAACCAAAACAGTGGAATCCCAAAAGGAAGAGTCTCCTGAAAAAGTTGACGATTGGACTGTCATTAACAAAGAGAATGGTAGGTACTTCAATTTTCTAATTTGCGAGCATTACCAAATTTATTTTAATAAAATTAATAATTGATAAAAAAATTGAGTTTGTTTTTAACCTATTTCTTTAATATTACATTTTATCTTATCAAATACAGCTGTCTATTTCATGATATATTACAATGTTTTTTAAATAATATCTTCTGTGACTGATTCTTGCAAATTTCAATATGGGACGTTTACAGAATTATTGATTTTTATTTTTTATTTTAGACCTTATGGACGCTTGCCTGAAGCCAACTGGACCTCCAATCGGCTTTAATCTACCAGAAGAATTTCAGGAACGCGTGACCATATCCAAGGGGCAAAACCTCTACCCGACTCTGAATGCTGGTACAGCCGGTAAGTTTATAGTACCTATTATAGTCTTAAGAGGCTGTGCTAGCCAGATCTTCTTTTAACTTTTGGTTTTATGTAGAAGGTCCGAGACTCTTGATCAATATATGAAGCGCAATTGTATAAAAATTTTCTTCATCCCAAAACAACCATGGATCAAACATATATGTTTGTCAAAATCTATAAAATAATTAATGAAGTCCATTTTGGGCATTTTAAATAAGTGTTTACTTATATTAATTATATCTACATACCTATAACATTCATTATATTATATTGTTCCGGTATATAATTTTCTTTCCAGTCTAATGGTTTCTGACGCAACTGTTGAAAATTTTAATGTTAATAAAATGAATAATTATTCTATCCTTTATTCCTCAACAAATACATCTTTAAAAATAAACCTACTTTTAGAAATAAATTAAAAGATTTTCTTCTATATTCCACAGCATCAGTCTGTCTCTTTGTTCGCGAAAACTGAACTGACTAAAAACTACTGAACGGATTTACATGCGGCTTTCACTAATCTATCTATCTATCTATACTATAATAAAAGAGTAGAAATCGAGTGTCTGTACTTTGCCCAAATTTAACTAAAAACAAGTTAGGGCGATTAGAAATGAGCAATAGAATACAAAAATATTTTTTTTAATTTTCTTGTCTGTCTGTCTGTCTGTCCTTCTGTCTGTATGTTCGCGCTATTCTCTGGTTCTACTGAACGGATTTTGATGTGGTTTTCACAAATAGATTAAGCAAAGTTCAGGGCAACATATAGGCTTTGTTTCATTAAGATCAAACAGATAGAAAAAAAGTTATCTTGAAAAAACCGAATTGCTCAAATTGATTCGCAGGCGTTATTTGGAGAAACGAGTTTTTCACTAAAACTGTGTAAAATCGATATTGAGGCACATATTCTATACTCAACTGACCAATTTGTTTGTTTATTTGGTTGAACGCGCCAAGCTAATCATAGGAACTACTTGAAAGTTCAGGTTCAAATTGGATAATTCTTTTTGTGTTTAAATAGTCACATTATCTGCTTTTTATCGTAAAATGGTATGCAAGTTTTATTATCTATTCTATTTTTTTATCTATTCTATACTATATTGTATTCTTCTATATCTATACTATAATAAAAGAGTAGAAATCGAGTGTCTGTACTTTGCCCAAATTTAACTAAAATCAAGTTAGGGCGATTAGAAATAAGCAATAGAATACAAATTTATTTTTTTAATTTTCTTGTCTGTCTGTCTGTCTGTCCTTCTGTCTGTATGTTCGCGCTATTCTCTGGCTCTACTGAACGGATTTTGATGCGGTTTTCACAAATATATTAAGCAAAGTTCAGGGAAAGGGCTACTTATTAGATTGACCTAAAAGGAGTTCTTTCATTTTGGGCCTTTATGAAAGTGCCGGCCAACAAACAAAAATAGCACGATTTTGGCGCAATAGCTAATCTATACTTCTGTCAAATTCTGTACATAGATGATATTTTAAAATTTTTTATTAGAGGGCATTATACAATCGATACAAAATATTTATTTCGATTTCTTGTCTGTCTGTCTGTCCGTATTTTTTGTTGATCGGGCATCACGCTGAAACTACTGAATGAATTCAAATGAAACTTAGCACGGTATGAGAATACGGAGCAGGATAAAGTATACTTTTTATAACGAAAGTAAAATCTGAAGGCGGTGAAATAGGGCTTTAAAGTTTGTATGAAAAGTCCTCCTTTTTTCCTGGTCGCGCGCACTTTATTATAGACCGGCCTTCGGCCGGGAGCTTATGATATGGCCTCCGACCGTGGTTACGCCTGGGTATTTTACCCAAGCACAAAAAACAAAACGGTATTATAGCCCGGCCTTCGGCCGGGAGTTTATGATACGGCCTTCGACTGTGACTACAGCTGGGTATTTTACCCAAGCAAAAAAGAAGCGCGGCCTTCGGCCGGGGGTTTATGATATGGTCACTGATCGTGGCTACGGCTGGGCATTTTACCGATGCACAAAAAAAGCAACGCGGGGCCTTCGGCCGCGCACTTTACTGTGCACCGGCCTTCGGTTGGGGGTTTGTGATGTGGCCTCTGATCGTGGCTACGGCTGGGCATTTTACCGATGCACAAAAAACGGAACGCACGGCCTTCGGCCGCGCACTTTATTGTACACCGGCCTTCGGCCGGGGGTTTGTGTTGTGGCCTCTGATTGTGACTACGGCTGGGTATTTTACCCAAGCACAAAAAACGGAACGCGTGGCCTTCGGCCGCGCACTTTACTGTGCACCGGCCTTCGGCCGGGGGTTTGTGATGTGGCCTCTGATCGTGGCTACGGCTGGGCATTTTACCGATGCACAAAAAACGGAACGCACGGCCTTCGGCCGCGCACTTTATTGTACACCGGCTTTCGGCCGGGGGTTTGTGTTGTGGCCTCTGATTGTGACTACGGCTGGGTATTTTACCCAAGCACAAAAAACGGAACGCGCGGCCTTCGGCCGCGCAGTTTATTGTACACCGGCCTTCGGCCGGGGGTTTGTGATATGGCCTCTGATTGTGGCTACGGCTGGGTATTTTACCCAAGCACAAAAAACGGAATGCGCGGCCTTCGGCCGCGCACTTTGTTGTACACCGGCCTTCGGCCGGGGGTTTGTGATATGGCCTCTGATTGTGGCTACGGCTGGGTATTTTACCCAAGCACAAAAAACGGAACGCGCGGCCTTCGGCCGCGCACTTTACTCTGCACCGGCCTTCGGCCGGGGGTTTGTGATGTGGCCTCTGATCGTGGCTACGGCTGGGCATTTTACCGATGCACAAAAAACCGAACGCGCGGCCTTCGGCCGCGCACTTTATTATACACCGGCCTTCGGCCGGGGGTTTGTGTTATGGCCTCTGATTGTGACTACGGCTGGGTATTTTACCCAAGCACAAAAAACGGAACGCGCGGCCTTCGGCCGGGGGTTTGTGATGTGGTCTCTGATCGTGGCCTTCGGCCGCGCACTTTATTGTACACCGGCCTTCGACCGGGGGTTTGTGATATGGCCTCTGATTGTGACTACGGCTGGGTATTTTACCCAAGCACAAAAAACGGAACGCGCGGCCTTCGGCCGCGCACTTTACTGTTCACCGGCCTTCGGCCGGGGGTTTGTGATGTGGTCTCTGATCGTGGCTACGTCTGGGCATTTTACCGATGCACAAAAAACGGAACGCGCGGCCTTCGGCCACGCACTGTTTTGTAGCCCGGCCTCGGCCCGGAGTTTGTGATAGAGCCTCCGACCGTGGCTAAGGTTGGGCATTTTACCCAAGCACAAAAAACGGAACGCGCGACCTTCGGCCGGGGGTTTGTAATATGGCCTCTGATCGTGGCTACGGCTGGGCATTTACCGATGCACAAAAATCTTCGGCCGGGGGCTTATGATGGGACTACCGACCGTGGCTATGGCTGGGCATTTTACCCAAGCGAAAAAAACGCGCGACCTTCGGCCGGGCACTTTATTCTACACCGGCCTTCGGCCGGGGTTTTGTAATAGGGCCTCCGACCGTGGCTAAGGCTGGGCATTTTACCCAAGCAAAAAAACGCGCACTTTATTGTATAGGGGTTATGATTTTGTATTTTTCATATATAAAAAATTGAAAATGTAAATAGAAGGGGCGAAGGGTTCGAAAATGTACATCGAATTTCACGCGGACGAAGTCGCGGGCATCTGCTAGTAGATAGAATAATTTCTGAGAACAGTTTAGGTATACAATTAATCAAGGTTTTGTGTAAATTGATTGAAATATGACGACAATTTTACGACGATAATTTTTAAAGGGCTCGGAGTTCGCAGTTCTCTGCTAGTTATAAATAAGTAGTATTTCAGTTAAATGTAGTTTTGTTTGACAGGACAAGATTTCATAATATTTTTTAATTTTGCATATAAAATGGTGACTTTAGGTTTGGTGACTCATCTTTTTATTATGCCGATTCATTAATATGTAAGCAAAAGGGAAGTTTAAATAACTGGTTCATACGTTTCATAATGTAGGGAAATTGCTTTTGCAAGCTGTTGATTACCTTGGTTTTTAATTTGTTGTTTTGTATAAATAAAGTAATGAAGTACACATTTATTTTAAACCAACCGAAAAACATCTACATACTTCTGTATAAGTTATGTATGTTTGCCCGCAATTTTCTCAAAAACTGCTGATCCGATTTTCATGAGGGTTTTTTTTGTTATTTTAGTCTGTCGTGTTTTTGAAGAAGGGCTTTTAATTTTAATTATGTTCCAGAAACTTTTCAGCAAATACTTTGCTTATTTATTTTGTCTGATAAATGATATTATGTCCCAGGAAATTGTGACTTAATTTTCTTAGTAGGCAGTTGAAATCAGCTAAGAACATTTAAAATGGAAAATTAAATCCATTTCAGTTCTTTAGCGACTATTGATCCTCTTCATACTGGTTTAGCCGTTAAAGCAAATTACTATGTAAATAACAAAATAAACTTGATTCTGTATGAAACTTGAAATAGATGTCAAAAATGTAGATATATACCTAATTTGTTTGGATATTTTAACACGCACGGATCCTCCGTGCGTGTTAAAATATCCAAAATATTGAGATTTCGAAAACAGTTTTTTTTTTTAAGAAAGAGTTTGAACATCTCTTTTTTGTGTGACAAATGATTTCGTCATTTAAGTAAATTATTAATTATCAACTAATTTTTTATGTTGTATTCCACACACAGAAATGTTTTAACTTTTACGCCAAGATAAATTAATCATTCATCACATTGTAAATGTCAGCTTCATTATCATTAATTAAATTTTAATATTTAGTGTTGAATCCCAAAGAGCCCGAACGTCCAACTGTGTCTGAGCCGCCCAAGCCGGCTGAAGGTCCAGCTCAAAGCCAGGCCGCGGCTCAAAGCCAGGCTTCTGCTCAAGCCCAGGCTTCAGCCAACAACGCTGCGCCACCAACGGCACCACCACCCACCCCACAGGCAAAACCCCATCCATGTAAGTAACTATACCTTTCACCTCCAACAGCCTCCGTAACGCAGTGATTTACAAGATGGAGGTCCTGCGTTCGATCCCCGGCTGGGCGGATTGAGGTTTTCTTAATTGGTTCAGGTCTGGCTGTTGGGAGGCTTCGGCCGTGGTTAGTTACCACCCTACCGGCAAAGACATACCGCTAAGCGATTTAGCTTTACGGTGCAATATCGTGTAGAAACCGAAAAGGGTGTGGGTCCTCCTAAAAGTTAAGCCGCTTGCATCTTAGATTACATCATCACTTACCATCAGGTGAGATTGTAAAGAATAATAAAAATAAAATCTAGGTACTTGTTGTAATTGACATGTTTATACCAAAACTATCAATTTATTTTAATGGCAAGATAGCATGGAGGTCAAACCTGTAGCAGCAGAAACTGATCAACTATATCAAATTCAGCTTTCAATTGAAATTTTTATTTTTGTTTTTTGGAGTATCCAGTACAATCCAATTTTGTTTTTTTTTTTTAAAGAGCAACTGTTGATTTTCTTGCCGGTTACTTCTCAGCAGAATCAGCCTTCCGAACAGGTGGTAGAATCTTTACAAACAGTCAACTGACATGTCAAAAGTGCTTGTAAACTGAGCCTACTTGAAATAAATGATTTTTAATTTGATTGATTTGACCAGTAAAAATTATATATACAGATAGTCCACAGTTGAATAAGTGTCAACCAGTGTACCACGTCCCACGGTTTTTTTTATTAGGTACAAAGAAAAATTGCGATATTTTATTTAAATGACCATTAGATAGTCTTGTAAAACTTATTAGGAATGGGTACTACATTAGTCCATCGGGCGGGTATAGACCTTGTGACCAGATTAACGCAGTAAACAGGCTTTATTATGCAGTAAAGTGAAATATCTAGAACAACATCGCCAACATTAGCGATAGCCTATCATGAGTGGCTATTGTTTTATCTGTTATGAGTCAATTGTCTTTGTGACTCACTTTAATCAATATTTATAACGAACGATTGTATACAAGAAAGTAGGTAATAGAACTTTACGAGTTTTGGAATATCTATAAACATTTAAACGTTTTGTTTTTGGGGTGTTCAGTACAATCCATTTTTTTTTTAAAGAGCAACTGTTGAACATAAACATTTAATTAAGGGCATATATGCGGTTGCTTGATTAGTTCAGGCATTGGAGGCTTAACACCAATGCCTAAGGTTGATAGGCGCAGGGTAGTGAGTATGTTAACGTATACTAGTATGTCATCATCATCTTTTTCAACCCATATTCGGCTCACTGCTGATCACGAGTTTCCTCAGAATGACAGAGGTGTGGCCAATAGTCCAACACGCTGGCCCAATGCGGATTGACAGACTCACACACGTAGAGAATATATTTAATTAGCATGTACCAACTGCAATGTGTATAATAAAAATAATATCCTTCCGATTGAAATTTCGGCCACGACGATTTATCTCATGGTTATCTCATGTTGAGATTAGCTATATACGCAGGATACATTGTAGTGCAGAAGTGTGTAAAGCAATTTAAGGATTTTTTTTGTTTCATGCGTCTCTGTCTACTGTATAATGTATCTTTTTACAATATTACATGACATTGACAGCTTACATCGGATATAAATTCAATTCCAGTTAATTTTTGACGTGACAACGTCTTATAATTCGATAGAGCCTGCACACTCGAATAAAGATGATGTCATGCGTCGTTCCCTCGCTCTAGGGTTGCCAACTATTTTTACAAGAAATTAATTATATTCTGGTATTGGTATTGGCTATTTTAAACACTTACTGTATTGTCTATGTTTAATTTGTAGACAAGGGAGCGAAACAAAAAATAAATTTTTATTTAATTAATGCTGGTTCCAAAAGTTCTGAAAATTGTTTTTTAAGCAACAATTTGTGTCTTTTATCCGTAAAAAATTCTATCAATCCGCTTGTAAATTATGAATTTTATAGGCCCATTTCGTGACATGTTCTTTGCTAAATGTGATGATATTTTTTCCAGTGGCTCACATCAACTCTTCGCTGAACCAGATGCTGGCCATGGGCTTCACCAACGAAGGTGGATGGCTCACTCAGCTCCTTGAGAGCAAGAACGGGAACATTGCTGCTGTACTGGATCTTCTCACTCCAGTCAACCCCAGGAAGTAGGATGATGACGATATATACAATATGTAGATGTAGTATCTACGACTATATAATTATAGATTGGCAAGTTTTTTAATGACACTCCCATGATATGCGGGTGACGGGGGCGAAATCGTGCGCGCGGGGGATTGCTACCCCCAGCCCTCTCAGACCATCGGGAGTGTTACGAGTGAATTTGCCAAGCTATATCTACTATCTACTCTTATCTATGGATAAATAAATATATAGAATTTGTGTTTTAGAATTATAATGAAAGATTACTAATTGATTATGGGCCTATTATAGACTTTATTTTATCTATTAAAAAAATAATAACCTTAAGAAATAGCTCATTGGACCCACCCAGCATTATAATTATACGGAGTGCTAAGGGTATACGCTCACTATATCGACTCCTGAATGTCTCTCTCGCGGTCTGCGGGCCTATTATGTATCTCGGTGTTCCATTCAATGAATGACATCTTTTTTCATAACACGGTTATTTCACCGAAATGACCTTGGTTGCGCCATTTCACGCCAAGTGGCAGTGATTTTTTGTTTCTACGATCGTCTAACATGATTATTTCAACGAATATACCGTAAATATCAGTTTTTCGTTAAAATAAAGTTACTACTTGCTACTTTTTCTACTGTCTAATAGCTACGTAAAATAGATAATTATGACATTTCGTTGAAAACACAATGTTAGACGATTGCGAAAACGAAAATGCGATGAAAAACGACGTAGTGATTGATTATTTGAATGGTACACTGATATACATAATAACCCTGCTGACAACGAGTGAACCACCCGTGGCTTGCTAGCTTTGCGTTGCTCATGCGTAGGTGGTCTGGCTAGGTGAGTAATGGATCCAATGAGCTATGATCTTTATTCGTAATGTAAGACCTAAAGGGTGTATAATATGATTCTTTATTTTATTTCTATTAAAAATATAACCAGCTGCTATAATTACTTGTCTACAATTTATATAAATATGTTTTTTTCTCATTTATGTATGTTATAAAATGTTGATTATATTTGCTGACATTACTCTCATATAATAATATTATAAATGTTTTTTTTTTTTATAAATTTTTAAGTGTTTTGTATTAATAATATTTTATCCAATCTAAACAAGATTTAAGGCCAGTACAACATTTTTTATTGTAAACCTGATTACTCATAGTATGATATATATATATATACCTACTATATTTATGCAGCTTTGATTCATGTAGTACAAAATCATTAGGTATGTAATACTGAAAAATGTATCAACATTTAGTAATAATAATAATTCGTCCTTGCCAATTACTCTTTGGAACATTCCTTATCTCTATTAACATCCTCTTAAGTGATTTATTATTATATTCCTTTATTTATATTTTTCCTAAACTAATGCAAATCCATTCGGAGTTTGAGATAAATAAAAATTATAAATGCTGGTAAATTATGTGATTTCGGTGTGATATACGGATTGTGATAAGCTACATATTGGATATAGCTGATGTATTATGTAACCAATTATAATCTACTAAAATAAAGGTTTCAGGGTTAAAATATAACTTGTGTTTTATTTTCAGTAAACTTACGTATATTTTATTACTATATGAATATGTTTAATTCATCAAAAATAATTAAAAAATAACACAAAGTGGCGGGTCTCATTTAGATAACTTGGAATAACTGGATACTTTTTGTGCCGAAGTGAAATATTAGATTTTGAAAGAACCTTTCACCCAAATGTATCTGGAAGTGGAATGTGTGTGGTCTATTACTCTATTATAGATTCCATATATTTACGAGTCAGTACAAGTTATCTGCACATCACATCAAGTTCGTTACAAACTGAGTGACTGAGTGTTGACTTGATTATGTGTAGCTGGCGTTATACGTCCAATTGTCCAACTCCGTAGATCGTAGACGGAGAAATCCATGCCAATAGCAAGTGTCAATGTCAGTTTGTCAAACTGACAGCTTTCACATCCATCCATTTCAACTTCAAGATTTTTGGCATGTTTGATAACAATAATTGTTTTTATAACTTATCAGTAAATAATTTGCCGCGATGTGTATAAAATGAAGTTGAAGAATATAGTATCAGTGGCACGGCTATTTTTATCTCTTTTATAGTATAAACAGTTTTGTAGGTTGTGTTTTATTGTAGGGGCAATTTATAGTATTGTATGTAATATTTCAAACTTAATAGCTATTGAAGTTTTTCCAATTACTAAAGTAAATTTACAACAATATAATATTTTAAAATGGTTTCTCGGAAAAGAGTTTTTGACTTGTTAAGGACTATTAATATTGCTTCGTAAGTATCTTAGTACATTACTTTTCACCTATTTGATAAGGGATCTATAATAAGACAATGATCTTGCACAGAGAGTTATACATTACGAATTCAATATAAATAAGCAGGCCTATAATGATGTACCTAGATGAATAAATAATTTTAGTTTTTAATCTTTGCTTAATTTCTATTCTTTACTTACCCTACACCTTGATCATAAGCCGTAAAGTTTTATCTCTGCCACATGATAAACCAGGCATCATATGGTAAATCCATAGTATCCTAAGAGATTCGTCTCTCTTGATAAAATTGTAAATAATAATCATATTAAAACAAACTGACTAGCAGTTAAAACTATTCAATATAATTCATAGTTTAATCATTATTTAAATAATGCTGCTCTAATAGGATCTTACCGAATTAGGCTAGGCAGGGAGAACAACACAAGTGGTGGAGTGGAGTGTTAATAAATTGTCAAGGAATTCCTTAACCCTACATCCTGTGGTCACAAATTCAGGACTCTGCTCAGAGTTTTCTCTACCACACAATGGACCCGGCACCCGCACAGTGAATCCATAAAATGTTAAGATATTCGTCTCTCTCTCTCATTTAACTGTATTTTTTATTTCAGTTGCCAATGTCCAGCACATGGCCACAGAGGTAACTTTCATGTTACTAATACAGCAATATCCAAGGATTATGCCTTTGAGGTAATAAATATGTATAGTTTTTTTATTTAGGGTAAAGCCCTCAATCTTGAGACGAGAGAAAAATACCAACCAATAGCTGAGGATCAAACATGTTGATTTGTCTTTCATACTATTACAAAGAAAGAGTTAGATGTTTTCAATTCTGCTGCTATTGGTCGCCATTTCTCTTCCTCTATGTTTCGAGATATGTGGTGGTGATATATACTAACCACCCCTATAAGCAGTGGTTCATAGTGGTGGTTAGTCTATCATTTGCCAATAACCTGCTTTATAAGTGAATAAATATGGCAATATTAAATATTAGCAAATAATATATTGCACATGTGTCTCAGATATTTTATATGTACTGACATTTTATTGAAAGAAAGAAAGAAAGAAAATAAGTTTATTCACTTTTTAGTGTCACAAACAGTACATCCTATCTTAGATATTATATGACTGTCTGTGACACCAAACAGAAAGGGTTTACAGCTCAGCATTAGCCGTTCATCGCTGGAAAGCAATGGGCAGCGCTGATTTTCAGCTGAGACCCGGTTGACGTCACAGTCAGTTATAATTACAAACTAAACAACTAATAAAAATACTTTATTGGTAGTAATTGTTTTGTTTTTAGTATATTTTCAATGTTAGTTTTGATAACTTTAAATTAAATATTATAAATATCACACGAAGTATGTTGCAACTTGACTTGATTATGTGTAGCTTTGACGGCCTCCGTGGCGCAGTGGTATGCGCGGTGGATTTACAAAAACGGAGGTCCTGGGTTCGATCCCCGGCTGGGCAGATTAAGATTTTCTTAATTTGTCCAGGTCTGGCTGGTGGGAGGCTTTGGCCGTGGCTAGTTACCACCCTACCAACAAAGACGTATCGCCAAGCGATTTAGCGTTCCGGTACGATGCCGTGTAGAAACCGAAAAGGGTGTGGATTTTCATCCTCCTCCTAACAAGTTAGCCCGCTTCCATCTTAGACTGCATCATCACTTACCATCAGGTGAGATTGTAGTCAAGGGCTAACTTGTAAAAAAAAAAAAAAGCTGGCGCTATAAGTTCAATAGTCTAAGCCACTGTAGACACGGAGAAACACATGCCAATAGCAATGTTAAATAAATATTATAAAATTTTCAGATAAAATCCACAACAGTGAGATACGGCCTCGGAGTCACAAAGGAACTTGGACAAGATCTGGTCAACCTGGGTACCAAAAATGTGTGTGTGATGACCGATGCCAACTTAGTCTCCCTGAAGCCCATGAAAGCTGTGTTGGACTCGCTGACAAGAAATGGTGTCAACTACAAAGTGTATGACAGAGTTAAAGTAGAACCTACTGATTCTAGGTTGGTATAATTATCTGTTAATTTTACTAAATATATTATTTATATACTCAGAGGCACAATTATCCGCCGACTTTAATATACTCATCATATTCAAGTAGGCAGATAATTGTGCCTCTAAATATAAAAACAAAGTTTTATGAAATATTTAAAGCCAGTTTTACCACCTTGTGATAAGTGTTAGTCTAAACATAATATTTGACACTTTAAAGACAAAACTTGTATAAAAAAATAAGATATTATAAGGTGGTCCAACCGGCCCTTAGTATATTTAAAGCACTGCACGTATAACAAGAAGTTCAGTTTGTCTGCCTCCTTTTAGCATTGTGCAAATAAAATTACAAACATTACAAAGGACGCTGAACACAAAACTCAGACTGAACTCTTTCTGTCTACGTATGCTCTTACAAAGAGTAAATTAAATTTATAAATGACTAGCGGACGCCCCCGACTTTGTCCGCCTGAAAATTGATGTAAACTTTTAACCCTTAGTATACCCCTTTAATTTATATTCTCGCATGTTTATATGTACAAAAAATTATCAAGTAGGCTTAGTTTGCAAGCACTTTCGCAATGACAGGTTTGATCTGCTGATTGTCGCCGCCGGCAACAAACTCAACAGTTGCTCTATAAAAAAAATCATACATTATTATAATTTACAATTGTTAAAATTAGAATTTCTTTTACTTTTAAGACCTTAAAGATAAAGATCCTTCATCTTTATCTTTAAGGAATTCATCAAATTGTATACTTAGTAACCTCGATTTAATGTTTTTCTTAACACATTGCTTAAATTTTTTGCAATGGTAGGGCCAAGATTTTGTTGAAGACCATGTTATAAAATTGTACACCCAAACCTGCTTAAGATTTATATTAGGTTATTTCCAGTTTCAAGGACGCCATCGCATTCGCCAAGGAGGGTCAGTTCGACGGGTTCGTGGCCGTGGGCGGCGGGTCCGTTATGGACACGTGCAAGGCAGCGAACCTTTACTCCTGCGACCCGCGGGCGGAGTTCCTGGACTACGTCAACCAGCCGGTGGGCAAGGGGAAGCCTGTCACTGTGCCTTTGAATCCCTTGATTGCCAGTATGTCTATATTTACTTCTTTTATAAAAAATGCTAGCTGATACCCGTGATGCCTTTGTGAATCTAGGATTTTACTATTCCACAGGAACTCTATCGTTTCATCATCATCATTATCAACCCATATTCGGCTCACTGCTGAGCTAGAGTCTCCTCTCAGAATGAGATGGGTTAGGCCAATAGACCACCACGCTGGCCCAACACGGATTGGCAGACTTCACATACGCAGAGAATTAAGAAAATTCTCTGGTATGCAGGGTTCCTCACGATGTTTCCCTTCATTGTTCTCGTTTGTCAATATTAATAGTAGTGACGTGTTAGGCCAAACGTGGACATTGGTCTCGTCACTTTTTGCGAGGTTTCTATTGTTTCCCAGGCAAAAAATAGATAATAAATTGAATGTAATTTTTGCCAACTACGATTTGAACACCTTCAAATCAAGAGTGAATACGCATCTTCCAGACAAGGGCGCTCCAAATTATATTATCTTATCTTATCTGATATTAGGTGTGATTATGGACAAGCGCAAGCCTATCTTTCATAGTAAAAAACAAATCAAGTTGCAGCAATCAATTGATCAGGAAGATTACGGAAACAAACTCAAATTAAAATAGATTTCTAGACTTGGTTTTTATCTAAAATAGGATTTTCTTAATTTCGTAGCCATACCAGACCGCATAGCTATAGCTAACTAAACCTAAACGAATTTAAAATCAACAGTTTTAAAATATTACCTGACACCAACTTTGTGGATTAACCATATCAATTTCCTTAGTACGCACGCTATGACACTTCGCGTAATAGGCGTCCAAGACCACGTCTTCACTCTTGTCGTTCCCGCCAACCGATCGGCACCCCTCTCTAACTCCCCACTCTTTACGAAAACAAGTCGCGACACGGACGACGCGACGTCATATCCGTCTCAGACTACTACAATAGTTTATTTAGTAAAAAAAACTATGCTAAAAACTAACTACCTCAATATTCGTTTTAGTTGCCGCCACTGGTCGTGGTCGTGGGCATCTAGTGCCTGTAATGCTGAACTTGTCTGAAATCGAACCTCAATATTCGTTTCAGTCCCAACAACAAGCGGCACGGGAAGCGAAACAACAGGACTGAGTATATTTGATTTCGAAGAAATCCGCGCAAAGACCGGCATATCGCACGGATCTCTGCGCCCCACGCTGGCTCTCATAGACCCATTGCACACGCTCTCAGTTCCACGGAACGTTGCCATATTTTCCGGATTCGACGTATTCTGTCACGCCCTGGAGAGTTTTACGGCTATTCCGTATACGGAAAGGGGGCCGGCGCCGGAAAATCCGAAACTGCGGCCGGTCTATCAAGGCAGCAATCCTATATCAGATGTATGGGCACGATTTTGTTTGCAGGTATGAAACGCTAGATAATATATAAACAAAAAATTATAAATACATTTAATTTAATATTATTATTTATTAAATACATATGAATATAAATGAATTTATTATATTATACATACTAGAGTGGATGCTCGAAAATTCCACTTCGTGGAAATCGTTTTATGGCATTCATATCATATTGGCTATTTAACACCTTAGCCAAGGAAATGATTTTAGTAAACGTTTTGTTGTTGTAAAAAGTATGTATGCTTCTTTAAAGTCCTTTGTATCTCTATACTTACTAAAATTATTAAAGTTCATTGGCCCTGAAATTATTTTTTTCTTTATTTCCTTTCGAAGTAGTCGTATATTCATTGTTATTTCCGGTTGCCGAAAAAACAATTAGTACTCTATAAAAATTATGTTCTTAATCGCAGACCCTTCGCAAATATTTTTCCCGTTCCGTGCATAACCCGGACGACATCGAGGCGCGGTCGAGCATGCACCTGGCGGCCACCATGGCGGGCGTCGGCATCGGCAACGCGGGCGTGCATCTGTGCCACGGCCTGGCCTACCCCATCGCCGGCAACGTGAAGGACTACATCCCGGACGACTATGGGTAAGTTATAAACATCATATATAGTGGTCATCGGCAACGTAAAGAAGTATGAGTTTTATGTGTCATATACAGCGGGTGTGGGCATCGGCAACGCGGATTTTCTGATTTATAGCCAAGCGAATTAGCTATTTGTTTAACCACTGTTAAGGTACTAATTAATCGTCATCGCCACCATCCACTGTAGACTCAGGCATCTCTCATTCTAGGAGGGGATATGGAGACACCATGAGACTCCACCACAATGCTTTAATGTCGCCCGGTTCCTATGTCATCAACCTCTGTATCACGCGGGCGATAACTAAGTTATATTATTCACTTTACATACTCCTTAGGCCGTGAATGGAAGGCCGTGATAACCCAGTGAATACCTTTACCTCCGATTCCGGGCCATGTACCTCGAACTTTTGAAACTCTTGAATAGAACCATACCAGAGAATATTCTTAATTCTCGCGTGTGTGAAGTCTGCCAATCCGCATTGGCCCAGCGTGGTGGACTAATGGCCTAACTAGAGGAGACTCGATCTCAGAAGGCAGGAATGCAAAAAAGTATGAAGTACTCGTAGTTCTTGACACTCGCACTAGAAAGACCTATTTTGTTTGTAGTAAATAAATTGTTTATTATGTATCTCACAGCACCGACCCAATAATACCCCACGGGCTAGCGGTATCCATAACAGCCCCAGCAGTGTTCCGTTTCACGGGCAACAGCGATCCTGACAAGCATCTCGAAGCAGCACAACTTTTGGGCGAAGACATCGCTGCGAAGAAACGAAGCGACGCCGGCAATGTACTGGCTGAAGTCATATTAAAGTATATGGATCTTTTGGGTATTGAGAACGGGTTGGATGCCTTGGGGTATACTGCTGACGACATACCCGCTTTGGTGAAAGGAGCATTGCCACAGGTATTTGACTTCGTCTTATTATTATTTTTATTGCTATTTAATGGCTATGTAGTTAGTCTGCACGCCGTAGAAGTAGGTGCGAGAGGATTACCAGCAAAAAGTCTCTATAACTTGCTTAAAGACCTTGGCCTCTAGAAGTGGAGCTAGTTCTATATTAGAACGAGTATCCAAACTGCTCTAATAGGATCTTACCAAATTTGGCTAGGCAGGGAGAACAACACGAGCAGGTCACGTCAAGGAATTCCTTAACCCTACATCCTGTAGTCACAAGTTCAGGACTCTGCTCGGAGTTTTTCTCTCTACGACGCGATGGACCCGGCACCCGCACGGTGAATCCATCAATCCAATGCTAAGATATTCGTCTCTCTATATTAACGGCCTGTATAGCCCAGTGGACCTCTGCCTCCGATTCCGGAGGATGTGGGTTCAAATCCGGTCCGGGGTGTGCACCTCCAATTTTTCAATTGTGTGCTTTTTAAGAAATTAAATATCACGTGTCTCAAAGGGAGAAGAAAACATCGTGAGGGAATCTGCATACCAGAGAATTTTCTTAATTCTCTTTTTATTATAAAAGGTCAATGCATATAGCCTAACCTATAGGACCTTGTCATCCGGAACCACAGGCTAACATCTGGACCAACGAAGCAGTAAAGTTTCTACATCTTGTTAAATTATTATTATTGCAGTTTATTCCTTAGAAAACGAACTTTGTCGAACGTCCTTGAAGTCGGTTCCATTTAGTTAAAAGATTATCTTCTTTGTAGCCAAAATTTTCTCTGGTATTTAAAGTAGGTATATCATATAAGCCGAGTCAGCGGGAATAAAAACACAACTGCCCTTTTCACCAGAATTATCGCATATAATCTATTGTATTTATAATACATAAGAATAATCAATGATGTAGTATGAATACATGGGTATTTATGCACTTTTACATATAATTATTGACTTTTTCCTCACACCGATCTCTCTTTTGTCCTCTCTGTACCATATATCCTTTCCCTCCAACTCGTCGACCGACTACGTCACTCTCTCTGCCCTGATTGGTCAATGTTTCTCTGGGTCGACGCTATTGGCTGATTACAGTAAACTTACGTCTATCACATTTAAATAGTTGAAAGAGAATAGCTTAATTAATTTATCTACTTCCAAATTTACGGAGTATCGACTGTGGGATTTGTGGCCATCTTTAACAGAACCTAACAATCATTTGGTTGTGTTTATTTGGTTTTTTACAGCATCGGCTGTTACAATTGACGCCAGTACCACAATCTGAAGAAGACTTATCCAAACTATTAGAGAATTCGTTGACCATATATTAAGTGAATTGTGATCATAATATTAAAATAAGATGAAATTGTTATATATTTTTGTTACCAATTTATTCACTGTTATCAATAAAACAATATAACAATTTGTTGTTTTAATTTTATTAATTTTAAGTACATAAAATAATACCTATAAACTAATTTGTATATATAATTATGTATATCTTACATTAATTTGTTGTAATTTGACTTCCATTTGTTACAATTTCTATAATTATAAAACAAGCGCTAGGTTCAAAGAATGGGTCGCGACTTTGTTCAGAATGCGAATCGCAAGGCACTTCATGCTCAATTTGTTACGATATTATGTAGCATTGACTATAGTACGAGATCCGGTATAAGAAATGTATACCCTCATCTGTTATTTAACTGGAATAAGCAATAAATGATATAAAATATTTACAGTGACACATTGCACATTGCCTAGTTTAATTTGGGCCGGATAGTATTAAAGTATTGTTTATTTTTTAATTTATACAAAATCCTTCCCTCATTGGTTACTTAATTAGAAAAATCATACACTAGCCACCATTATACCACTATAATGGAATATATCCAAAAAATTTAAAGAGTAAAGGTTGCCTGCTTTTCACACTGCCACTGTGGGTTTTCCAGATATAAACAGTTAAGTAATGTTATTTATATACCCTCATCACTTATTGGGTCTGTCTAATATGTCAAATGAAAGCTTATTTTATGCTTAATTTTAAAACTATATTGGGTCGCCTCTGATCTAGTTCATGGTTTCTCAGATTTTGTATGAGAAATGTTTTTAACAAGGCAACCAATTTGCATGTGTAACCAAACATTATCTATCATTTATTTCTTATCACTAATGAATAACAGATGAGGGTATATTTCTAATGCCGGATCTTAGACCACTAGCGCTTACATCTATCACTTGCTGCTTATATAAACGTTAACGCAGTTGTTAATTTAGTGTTTACAACTATTTAATTTCTACTGCTGGACTCACACCGCCTCCGGCACGATGTTGCTGTGGTGGAAGGGACTGCTCTCGTAAGACATGTTGGATGCCTTCACAGTGACGCTATGTAGAGGGGCGTAGCGGTTGAGTTTGGGCGTGGCCGGACTCGTCAGGTCCTCAGAAAGCTGTTGGTACACTAATCCACAGTCCTTCTTTGTACGACCGGGCTGGCTCATGGCAGCGATTATGGCACTGTTGTATCTCACTTGCTTGTTCCTCCTACTGCACACCATCATCATAACTTTAGCGATTACGATTAGAAGTAGCAGGGCGCCCAAAATGGCAATCAACATTGGCCACAGGTAATCGTAATGGCCGTGTTCAGCTTTTCCTTCCTGTGCCTGCACGTACACTTCAGGCTCGAGGTCGTCATACATGTGATCGTTCTCTAATAGCTTGATGTCAATCTTAACTTTTTCTTTCGGGTCAGTTGCTGCAGTAGGTTTAGGCTCCAAAGAATTCTTTGGCGGTTTTTCGATCAGTTTCACTTTGAGATCTACGTTGTCATCTTCATCGTATTCTTCTCCTGATTCGTCTTTGTCTTCATCCTCGTCATCATCTTCGTCGTCGTCAATGTCATCAGCTGTCTCATCATCATAATCCTTTTCGTTGTCCTTAGTATCGTCAGCTATTTTGCCATCATCAAGCGTATCCTTCAAATCGAAGTTTCCTTCGGCGTCTTTGTCGATTCTTTCCCAAATTTCCTCATCTGACACGGTTGGAAGAGGTTCAATATTATGTTTCATAGCAGTACCGCATGTTATTTGCGAAAGGAACTCCCAGCTGTATGAGCCGTCATCTTCCTTCGTATCTTTGCCTAGGTTGGCAATAATGGCAGAGTTTTCTTTTGGCGATACTTTACGCTTACTCAACCAAGTCATAAGATTCTCAAATTCACGGCTGCATGTTAATGGATTGTTGCTAATATCGAGAGATCTCAGTTTGTTAAGGGTGTCTAATTCCGTTTGTTTGATTTCGGTGATGCGATTATATGAAACGTTTAGGAAACTCAGATTGTTTAACAGCGTAGTCGGTTGGGTCTTTTCTACTTTCCAAAGAGCTGTTAAATCCCCATGACTCATATCCAGCACTGAGAGCACTGGGGTGTGTACGAATACTTCGGCAGTCAGAACTTTCAACGGATTTCCTTGGAGGTATAATTTTCCTAGATCCTTGTTATTCGCAAAGGTTTGAGCTTCTAATGTTGTTAACATATTGTATGACAGGTTAATTTCAACCAGTTTGGGACTTCGCGAAAATACATGCTTATTTATGGATTTTATTTTGTTTCCAGACAAGTTAATTTGAGATAGTGCAGTAAACGTTTTGAGTGAGTCGTCGTAGACTTCTTCAAGACCACAGTTAGAAGCGTCGAATAAATATATGTTAAACTGTTCAGCGGAGCAGTTGAATCCTTCCATAGGTAAATGCTTTAGTTTTGGATTGTTAGATATTTTGAAGATGTCCAATTCAATATTTTCCTTGATAAGAGCACTTGAAATGAAGTCCAAATCATTGTATGATAGATCTAAATAGTTTAGTTCAACTAATTTGTGGAAGGCCTGATTATGAATTTTCTCAATACTGTTACCGCTTAGGTTCAGATTTGCAATGTAGGTCATTCCATTAAACATAGACGGTCCTACGAATTTAATGTTTGTCTGTCCTGCATTCAAAGTAAGAAGATCTGGAATTTGTATTCCGTATACTGAGTCAATCGGATTTCTTTGGATGTGGAGCGTAGCGAGCTCAGTATTTTCTGTGAAAATGTCGTCAGGTAATGATTTGATATTGTTATCGCTTAAGTCTATTTCTTCTAAATCAAGAAGAGTCTTAAACGTATCGGCCTCCATTTCAGACAAATTGTTTCCGGCTAAATTCAAATACATAAGGCCGGGCATATTTTTTATTGTATTGGCAGCGATGTATTTCATATCACAGTATGAAATATCAAGCTCCTGCACTGAAGAAGCATTTAAGAAGTAATCCGGTGATCCAGGTGCGGGGAATTTCAATGGGTTATTTGAAAGAGTCAGCAGGAGCAACTTTTTATTGCTAGCGAAGGTTTCTGGGTGCAAGCTTTTTAGTTTGTTGTTAGACAAATTAACAGCGTACAGTTCATGCAGTCCGTGGAAGGCGTTAGATCCGACCGAGGTGATCGTGCTGTTTACGATCTTGATAGTTGCAACTTTGTCGAGGCCCAGCTTTTTGAAAATAAAATCTTCGAGTTCAACGGGGATGACAGAGTTCTCAATTACAAGGTCTGTGATATCGTCCCCAAACTTCTGTGTGATGAGTTCTAACCGCGTGCATTTAGCCATCCGGTAGCCTTGCGATACAGCGCACAGACAATCTCTGGGACATGGTTTGTCTTCATTGAACAGTACTTCCTGATCGTCTGTGTCGTATTCTTCATCGTATTGACTGAGGAAGTTGTCGGAGTCTTTGCTATCTTTCTTGACAGTCTTGTTGACGGACTCGCAGAATGCAAGCGCACACACTGCCAGGAGCAGTATTAACTCCCGGGACTTCGCCCCCATTTCGTAGCGAACTCTGAAACGAAAAAATGTTCAGCTTAATATTTTTGCGAAAATAACAGTCATGGTGTTAACATCAATCAGTTTGATAAAACTGAGGCGATTCGAGGAATACAAACAACCAAAGAAAACTATTACGAAACAATATAGGTAACTAATGAATACGTTGACCTTTTTCGTCACAAAGAACAGTTAACAATAAAAAATGGGAAAGCATTACAATAGAAATTATTAATCGTATGTTATACTAACAAAGAGCTATAATAATTTATTCATTTCTGACTAGAACTAAACATAGAACCTAGAACTTACTAGTAGAAATTATAGAGATACCAGTGAGCTAAATAATTTACAGCTGTCTATATTTATAATTTTGTACTCAAGCCAAAATTACATACCTACTACTATAATCATTAACAAATGCCGAATGAGACAGTCTTTTGTTTTGCATTAACAAGTAAGTAGGTAAATGAAGCTGTTACAATTTAAAGCAAACAAAGAAACGCGGCAAACTTCTTTTTTTATTATTTTCTTACTTTTGTTTTTAATGTTATTTAGCAACTTTGCTTTAAAACACTATTTGTACCTACATACATGTATAAATCTAACAGCAAGCTCTGATTTGAAGTCAACTTACAACCTTAGGTAGGTATGTCATCATCATCATCATCATCATCATCATAATCATCATCATCATCATCATCATAATCATCATCATCATCATCGTCATCATCATCATCATCATCGTCATCATCATCATCATCATCATCATCATCATCATCATCATCGTCAACTCATGCTCTACTCACTTTTGAGCTCGAGTCTCCTCTCAGAATGAGACTGAATAGGCCAATAGTTAAAAATTATGTATTTAGTGCTATTTATTATATGTATACGCTGGGGCATTACCTACTGTCTATTTTCAATTGCAATTTTGTTGTCTGTGGTAATATGCTCTCATTTGCACCAATTTCAAAGCGAATTTAGCTGAGTTCAATAAAAAAAAAACAAAGACTTATGCCACTATCAAGCTATGAAGTATCGTGGTTAAAATAGGCTACATGGTATGTCAACAAAATACAATTAGGTATCTAAATAATTTTTCCAATCAATCGATTGAATGATTTTTTTCCAATAAACAGTCATGTGGTAAATACCTACTTATCATTGTTTTGTATTAGTTTGTACATAACACGTGCGCCATATCTAAAACAAATGCCGTTTGTGGAATTGCATCAATGTGATCTGGTAGATCTACTTTGTGTCTGGAAATAATTGTATTATGACATCAGAACTAATAATGTTGTTCTCATTGATTTTCCCAAGATTCAAGGTTAGTTATCTACGTGAATTACCTACTTTAGTAAAGTTGGTTACGCAACATAACAGTAAGCACATGTAAGAGACAAAGTACTTACCTACCTACCTTACAAAGTACTTACTTTGTCTCTTACAAAACATCGATTTTAATGGGACTTTCACTAGATAGAGGACAATAACGTCCTCCTTAAAAGCTACTTTTTATTCCGGGAATTTTTTCCCCGTAGGATCTGTAAAAAACTGACTTCACGCAGATCACGGCGCGGGCGTCTTTCTTATAAAAATAGAAACTGTCATTATGTTCGTATAGAGTACCTAAATAAGAAATGCAACTTGGTTTGTATACCTTCCTACATGTAAAAGCAGAATTGATATAGAAATAAATGAATATCGGCCTACGTAATAGGAAACTAGTCTAGAACCTCTAGAACCAGTAACTGGGCGCGGGGCATTATTGAGTCATTATATATTACCTAGATAGTCAATAATTATATTAAAATAAGAAGTAGGGTAGAATAGACATCAGAAGTCGCCATAAAAAGCAAGTATTCTATTAAGTAGCTGTATCTACATATACATGAGCTGTGTGTAAAAAAGTTAGGCTTATATTTTCCCATCAGTAATAACATGACGTTAATTGCGATAGGTAAGATAAACCTGCCTATCATCTAGTCTATACTATAAAGAGGTAAAGTGTTTGTTTTTAGGTATCTACAAAACTCTTTTACCACTAGAAAGTCACGTTGTTTTTGAGTGTCATAACTTATATTTTATTCCCGAATTCTCACGAAAACGACACTACGCGGGTGAGACCGAGGGGCGTCTGCTAGTTCATAATTATAACAGCAGAAAAAATATAAAAAGCCGCAACCTAAAACCCGTTGAACTATTTATCGATTAAACAGCTGTTCCGAGCCTAAAAGTTCGAGCGATCGTGCGTTGAACTCGATTCTGTACCGATTGTAATCTTATGTCTCGGATTAGCCGCAACTGTCCAGGCTGATATAGAAAGTTGTACCACTTTCACGTCGAATCGGACACAATACATGCAGACGTTTGTCATTCGAAGGACTATCGAACAAAAGGTCTATATAAAACTGATCGCACACTATCGCACGCGCCGAATTTGTAATGAGAATTATGGTTGACGTCATACAAATGACGCCCACAGACGGTCAATTATACAACACTGTATGCAGCACGGCCTAGTGTAACCTAGTGAACCCTAGTACCATAGTAGAAGCTTTTAAGATATGGAAGTACCGTAGAATGCTCCGCATAAGCTGAACAGCGAAGGTGTTTAACATCGACGTTCTTGCCAGATGCAGAAAAAGGCATTCGAGACATTCGTACCCATCGATCGTAGATCGTAGACGATTTATATCGATGTTCGTATCTCGGATTTTGCGACACGATAGATAACATTGCTTCAAACATTCATGACGAGCAAGATTGCAGGTAAAAAAGAGTAGGTAGAAGGAAGAAGGCTACGAAATATAAGGGACTGGTTTATAGATAGACGGAGAACATTTCCATCTTGCCATGGACAAGGGTAAGTTTAGGAAGCTGTCCGCTGACCTTCAGTAATGGTGAGGCAGTTTAAAAGAAGATTCCACACGCGTAGGGATGTAGGCAGTGAAAAAAATATTAGAATATGGTACTTAAACAATGGCTGTATATGTACTTGACTGTCTATGGCCGGCATAACAACGACCGCTACGGGTGAGTCAATGAAATATTGATGATTGTTTTTTGCGGATCATGTATAAATAGTTGGATGTTTTTGAATAGAATACTAGCTTTATCTTCAGGAGGTAAAACATGGAAAGTTTTTCATAGTTCGCCGAAGAAAATAATTAGCTATGGCAAAGGACGTTGTGAAGAGTTAGGTGTCGAAGAAACTCAACGAAGTTTATGGATGCCGAAAACCGTTTAATTAAGAATTAACATCAAAGATGGTTAGAAAGAAATTGATTCATACACACATCTACGTATTTATTTAAAGGTAATGATTAGACTTAGGTACCAAATGCATTTTCCTTTAGTCTATTGCGTAGGTAGTATGTGTAAGCATAAACTGGCAGATGTGAGACATGTTACTTTGTGTGTAAAGTAAAGATGTCACGTAAACAAATCGCTAGTAAACAATATGTGTAGGCTGATCTATAATAGCTAAGAAAGATTTGTTGTTGTTAATGTCGAGGAAAAATTCCGAATTCATAGCTAAACGTGCATTCCTACTTCATACTATAAATATATATTACTAGCTGACGCCGCGCGGTTTCACCCGCGTGGTTCCCGTTCCCGTAGGAATACGGGGATAATATATAGCCTATAGCCTTCCTCGATAAATGGGCAATCTAACAGTGAAAGAATTTTTCAAATCGGACCAGTAGTTCTTGAGATTAGCGTGTTCAATCAAACAAACAAGGCAAACAAACAAACTCTTCAGCTTTATAATATTATATAAAAATATAAATATAAAATATAAATAAATAGTAACTCTGTCTGTCTGTTAGATAGGTACTTTTTACGACTAATCCGTCGAACCAATTTACATACATTTTGGTAAAATGGATTGGTGGTTTTATGTATGTAAAACTTTTTTTTTATTTTGTGTAAATTATAATTTAGATTTAACTGTATTTAACTGTTATGCAGTGAGTTGCAATTTGCCTGTTATTATTATTGTTAATTAGTATATTTTGATAATATAAATTATTACCAAAATATACTAATTTTAATTACAAATAAAATATTCATAATAACATCATATAAAAAAAAAAACAATCAATTAATTGAATTATTCAGTTTTGTGTAAAATATAATTAGGTATAACTGTTATGTAGTGTGTTGTAACTGTTATAAATCTCACATTTATTTATTAGTTCTTTTTATTTTTCATTTTATTAAATAACAGTTATTATTGTTAATTGGTATATTTTAATAAGTAGTATAAATTCTTTGTTTTCATTTATATTATTTTAATTAATTATTTTTATTGTATTTTGTGTACTTATTCCTTCTGATTCGACTGCTTTATGTTAACGACTTTACTTGTTTGTCTTGTAAATGTCATTTGTAGGTATGTTTTGTGACGCCCTAATTTTCAATTTGTGTAATTCGTGGATAGTGTTGTTATTTACATATTTATTAATCCCTTTGCATGGATTTTTATTTTTTATAATTTAAGCCTTTACTAAACTTTAATATGTAAGTGTTTTCTGCCCCAAATAATAATAATAATAAATAATCGTTTATTTCTTAGTAATATACAGTTTTAACAAATAGGGGCTGAAACCTCCTTGTAGGTATATAAAAACCCGTGTTAGGAGGCCTCGCTCTTCTATAACAGAGGTATTAAAATTACTAAATTAACAAATAGTTTTTTCTTAACAATTACTCACAGTTATCACAAATGTAACTAAATAAAAATAAAAACTAAATTTCACTCAAAACGAGTCGCGTGCGCTAGGTATATGAAAGGTATGTGAAATATAAAACTAAGCAAAGATAATATTAAAGTTTCGTTAGTTTGAAACAAAGAGCAGACAATAAAGATCTCGCCGTCCCAACAATATCGGAGCGCCACTATTAGATAAGATAAGATAACCGGCTGGAGAACGTATGTAGTGTTTCTTTAATAAACTACGATGTAGATATTTACCTACTATATACCTACCGATATAATATGTGGGCAAAGATTTTATACTACTAGATATGTCTCTAGAGCATCCAAACTGAGGCGAACAAAAGTGGATAATTGTCTTAATTTCATTTAGTCGCATAGTAAACAATGAAAGATATTTAATCAAATAATTTTGTCTACAATGTCGAGTTGTGTGTTCAGGAATTGTAAAAACTATAGGCATTATATGCATAAATATATAACGTAGGTAAGTAAGCATGGCAAGGTGTCTGACTATGGGCCTTATTAGAAGGCTCAAAGTCACTCAGCGGGCGATGAAGCGAGCTATGCTTGGAGTTTCTCTGCGTGATCGAATCAGGAATGAGGAGATCCGCAGAGGATACCAGTCACTAATAGCTTAGCAGGTCGCGAAGCTGAAGTGGCAATGGGCAGGCCATCGAAGAGCCGATGGACGTTGGGGTCCCAAGGTGCTGGAATGGCGACCCTGTACTGGAAGTGTTGGTCGACTAGGTGGACCGAGGATATCAAGCGGGTTGCAGGGAGCCGCTGGATGCTAGCTATGCTATGTCCAGCTGATATCGGCTGATAAGGCAAGTAAACACAAAATTTAGCATGTGATGTGTGCGCTTAGTGGACTAGCTATATTAGGATCACTTTTTTCGGTGATTTTGTATGTACGTAACATGTCTACAGTATAAAATATCATTGTATGAAGGTGTAAAGTTGACTAATTTGAGGAAGAAATCTTAATTTCAAAACACTAAAACCGT
Source organism: Bicyclus anynana (assembly GCF_947172395.1). NCBI lineage: Eukaryota > Metazoa > Arthropoda > Insecta > Lepidoptera > Nymphalidae > Bicyclus > Bicyclus anynana. The sequence continues at coordinate 6,664,133 of NC_069083.1, forward strand.
AAGAGGAAAATGTTGCTTTTAAAATTTGTGGATTCGTTTGCCTGCTTATGTCTGCTGACGTTTCAAAAGTGCTTGTAAACTAAGGTTATTATTTTAAAATACATACTTATATGAATTTTGGCTTTGACTTTGGTAGGCCTTGGCCCTGGCTATTTACTGACCTTTCGACAAATATATGTCTACACCTACAGCTAAGGGATTTAGCGTTCTGGTTCTGGTATCATGTCGCGTAGAAAATTGCTAATGAGGAAAACATCTCGTTCCAGCAAAGGTTTTTTATTTCAAGTATATCGAAATAACTTCACAAACATATCAAAGATGAAGTTCATTATAAAAAAATGCTTATAATTACCTATTCTTTTTTACTACTTGGAGTTATAGGAATTTCATTGTCGAGACAAAAAAATACTTAAAAGGTAAGGACCTACTCAGCTACTCATACTTGTAAATTTTGAAATGTGCAAATGCCTCGTTGCATGCTCGTTAAGACTTATGTTTCGAATGAGCCATCATTCGCACGAGAGCTTTTTTAACGCACGTTGTAAAAGCGTTTAAATACAACAAATGCATTCCCAAATATGTTGCTTTTTTATCGCGTAGTTGCATTTTCAATTTTGTACGTTGGAAATAGATTTTTATTCAGCGTTATACTATACGCTACAACGATATTAAACTAGAGACAGGGCACTAGCGCATCAAAACTGATGCGGACAAATGTGCATAATTGTCTTAATTTCATTTTGTCACTTATTAACCTCTTGACTCCTAAATGGACGACCGGTCGCCCATTGTATCCGTTGCGTGACATGTAAAAAATATAAAGTAAATTTAGGGCAATAGGCGAGCACAGTATCATGCGCCGCGCGATAGAGGAATATAAAGATTTTTTTAAATGGCTCACAACGGTAGATTAAAACCGCATTCCCTGACTGTCGGCTTCTTCAACGCAGACGGGCTTTTCGATAAAATACTCGCGGGCAGCGAATGGTTAAACAACGAAAGTTATTTAAGCACATTTTTCCTACCTAAATATTGTCTACATTGTCGAGTTGTGTGTTTATGAAGTGTAAAAACATATACATAAACATATAATGTAAGTAAACACAAAATTGTTCATGTGTGCGAAATGTCAGTGAAGACAGTGGAGTGGCTAAATTCGGATCACTTTTTCCGGTGATTTTGTAGACACGTAAACATATCATAGTATAAATGAATCATTGATACGCTACGCCTGCCAACATTCGGTTTAACGCATCGCTTTTTTAACTCTCGTGCGAATGAGCCCTGAGGAGCAGGTGCGGCCGAAATGTGTTCAATATTCAAGTGTCCACATCTGGATAGCAACGCTTGGCGCCAGCTGATGCCTACGTTCACAACAAGGTGGGCACGACCAAATCGGGAACTCATTATTGATTCATAACATTGGTATGTAAATGTGTTTACAGTTATCAATATAATTATCAACTTATATGCTCGGAAAAAATTTTTTGCTTAGCGAAATTATCAAGGAAAAGTCGATTTTGCAAATAAATTTTCATCTCATATGCTCGGAAAAGTTTTGGTCGGCGAAATCATCAAGGAAACGTCGTGTTTTTGCATACACTCATGTTACATGTTTTTACTCGTGTATGCAACTCATGTTTGGGGTGAGGCAATTGATAAGCACGGAGAGGCACTTGCTGTCTCTCTCGACATATCTAAGGCATTTGACAGGGTCTGGCACGATAGCCTCATTAGTAAGCTTCCAGCGTATGGACTTCCACCGAGCTTGTGTGACTGGATATCCGACTTTTTGAGTGAACGATCCTTCCGAGTGGTTACTGATGGCTGCTCATCGGATCTAATGGCTATTAACGCTGGAGTTCCTCAAGGGTCGGTACTTTCCGCTACTCTTTTTTTACTACATATTAATGACCTGCTGAAACCTGGAACCCTTGGTTATGCAGATGACAGTACAGTAACGGAAAGATATTTATCCGGACCACGCGCCGGTGGAACTGAAACTAACGAACTCAGGGAGGCGATGGTTTCTCGATTGAACTCTACCCTAAAGGAAGTCTCCGAATGGGGCGACGCTAATTTAGTTCAGTTCAATGCAACCAAAACGCAGGCATGTCTACTGACGGCAAAACGGACTCCTTTTCCATTTACACCTACATTCAGAAATGTATCCTTGCCTATCACTGACCACATCGATCTCCTGGGTGTCAATATTTCGGCTAACATCAACTTTGGGCGGTCCATAGAATCTAAAGCCAAAACCGCGGCCAAAAAACTTGGAATACTCCGTAAGGTTAAGCAGTACTTCTCCTCACAGCAATTACTTACTCTATATCAGGCCCAAGTCCGGTCTTGCATGGAGTACTGCAGCCATCTTTTTGACGGCTCAGCCAAATACCAATTGGCTGCTTTGGATGCTGTGGATCGTCGAGCCAGGAGACTCATTGGCACAGATTCACCGCTTTTGACCAAACTCCAGACCCTTGAGCATCGGCGGAAAGTTGTCAGTTTATCGGTGTTTTATAGGATATATTTTGGAGAATGTGCTCAGGAGCTATTCGATGTCATACCACCTTCGCCTTTTTACCATCGCACCGCAAGACATCGGGTGGGTTTTCATCCCTATATTGTAGATGTCCCTAGGACCCGTACAAAACGCTTTGCGTCTTCTTTTCTCATACGCACGGCTAAGGTTTGGAATACCCTTCCCAAGTCTGTGTTTCCTGAATATTATAACTTGGGTATCTTCAAAACAAGAGTGAATAGGCACCTTCTAGGCAAGCGTGTCCCATCTTAGACTGTATCTACACTTACCATCAGGTTAGATCATGGTCAAACGCGAGCCTATTTGCATTAAAAAAAAAAAAAATACACAATTAAATATCAAATATAAAAAATAAGTACTAATTTTCTTCTCAAATTCTCGGAAAAGATTTTTTTAATCGACAAAATCTTTTTGCTGCTTAGATAGAAATAATAATTCAAATTCAGAACAAGTAAGTAGTAAATAGAACGAAGTCCACGAGTGTGCGTAAGGTTTACGTCAGTAGGGTTGACATCACAAGCTTTAAGTTAAAGCAACAGGAACCAAGGTAAAAGATTTCTACTTTGCAAATAATGATGTAACCCTAAAATCCGGATCACGATGAATGTACCTATATCCGTACCAAATATCAATTTACATTTCACTTATGAATCTATGTCATATAACCTTTAACCGTTTTCGACCGATGACGTCATATCGTGCCGATAAACTTATTGAACCTAACTGTTGTGTCTAGCATTGATTTAATATTATTTCTACTTACGCACATACAGCAGTAATACCTACCTCTTAGACTAATAACCTATAGACCCGCAAAACCTAACAATTTTATTTCATTTGGAGGAGTAAGTTGTGTGACTATGTGAGCGTAAGAGTTAAGCTATAGCTTGTCAAATTCGTTCGTAACACTCCTGATGGTCCGCGGGGGCCGGGAGGGAGGTTGCGATGCCCCGCTCGCACAACTCGCACCCGCGCAGTCCTTCCCCCCGTCGCCCGCATATCATGGGAGTGTCATCAACGAACTTGCCAAGCTATAACTTCACTCGCCGACACGCACACAGGCGTACTTATTCTAGCGTAGCGATGCATCAAGGGCTCCTATTTCGGGGCACATAAAATGCTTTACGATTCCTGCGACGACTGTATACTATCTATGTGTTATAAATCTATGACCTTATACTAATACCTTATATTAATACTTGATATTTTAAAAATACGAAGTACACAATACATTATATTATACTTACCTACCTACATATAGCTAACTATACGGGTAACCCAAACACCTAGCTTGTGTATACGCGGCCGTCGTACCGGAACGTTAAATGGCTTTGAGGTAGGTCTTTACACATAGAGCAGTACGGTATTTAGATAAGACTCAGAGGCAAGGGTCGCAAATCGACCTAAGAAAGTAGACAAGTACGAGTAGGTAGTAAATATCATCGATATAAATCATTAGATGGGCCCCTCCATACTAAAGAACGCACAATTTTATGTCATTACCCAAAGACGTGCTCGCACATCTTATCTTAGTACGTAACAAACGCATGCTGTGAGTGGACGTGGACTTAAAAAAATATTTACTGTTTTTTTATAATTTTAATCCCTTATGCCTTCGTGTTCATTTTAAAAGTGTAAAAACACAAGCCACAACATAATTAAAGAGAAATGTGTTACGAGTGATGACGTACTCAATGTGCGAGACCAATGACAATTCCGCGACGCTTTGAGGCCCATCTAACGATCTACGATCGATGGTAAATATGATACAAATGCAATGTATTGAGGAAAAGTACAGGTATATAGTACTTGATTTGTCCTCTCACGGCCGTATCAGTTCACCACACGACCACAGCATCGCGTCATGTATTCGCAATGACTCTCCAATAATTAAACGAGTGTTAATCTATCGAATAGAGCCTTATGACAATACAAATACGGATCAAAATTGATTGTCGCCGCATCATGTGACATAACGCACGATAAGACAATATTTGAGAATACAAGCAAAACAGTCACGTGATTATCAACTCTATTAATTTAACTGAGGGTTGGAATTTGCATGGATCCGTGCTACTGCAGGCTGTATAGGACATGTGGTTGGCCACAACTGTACCGGGTCTGTGAACGTTCGACATTTCGTAACCCCGTTTCGTCAGATAGCGACATCTCGAAGTTTTACACTGTTCTGTAAAGCCTTGTAATTTGCTATAAGCTCCCTTTTCAAGATATAGATAGCAGTATGTTACAATCTAACAGTAAGATTGTTATAATTATAACTGACGTACCTACCTAGGCACAGTTAGCAAGTAATTTTGAAGGAATCTTGATTTAAAAGTTTCAGATTTTTTTACAATAAATACTAATTTTAATACTATATATATATATATATATATATATAAATACTAAGTTTAATATTAAACGACTAATTTTAGAGGAGTGATTCATGCAACCTTCGATTCCGGAGGGTAAATAATAAATATGGATTCGAATCCGGTCCGGGGTAGTCACCTTCAACTTTTCAGTTGTGTGCATTTTAAGAAATTAATGTCACGTGTCTCAAACGGTGACGGAAAAACATCGTGAGGAAACCTGCATACCAGAGAATTTTCTTAATTCTCTGCGTATATGACTGCCAATCCTCATTGGGCCAGCGTGGTGGACTATTAGCCTAACCCCTCTCATTCTGAGAGGAGGCTCGACCTCAGTAGTGAGCCGAATAAATGTTGATAATGATGAAACGGCTAATTTTAGTTACCTACTCATGAACCTATACATAATACAGTTCATATGATTATGTGATATATCTACTAGAGTTACAATACAATATAAAACTTGATATAATGAGTACAATACACAAAAGACTATTATTTAGTTACTCATGTATGCACATAATACATAATAGTCCAAACCTATTAAAGTCAGACGTATATTCGAATATGTACGACATCTACGTAGTTAGTATAATTTATTTTTAGCGAGATCGCACTATTTTAAAACATTTTATAGATATAATTGTAATTACCTCTGTCCTCGTTCAGCCTTCCAGTCACTTCGTTAATAGCAACCTGAAACAAACAAAAAAAAAAGATTTTGAGATTCTAAATAACATAAAACTGAAATTATTAGTTAGGTACACTCTCAATGAATATTCTCTTTCAGTGCGCTATCAATTGAGACCGCACTCGAGTAACAGACATTCAGTTATTCTTGCCCAATTTCACCTCCCAGAACTTTTAAACGGCTCAACCGATTTTCATCAAACATGTCTAAAAACTCGCATATGGCATATACCTACCTAAGTCATATTTCATACAAACGAAATAGAAATCGCTTCAAACGTACGGGAGCTATGGTGCCAGACAGACTGATAGACAGATAGACATACACGTGAAACTCATAACACCCCTCTTTTTGCGTCAGGGGTTAAAAACTGTTTCAGTGAACAAAAATGTTAGTCGATGTAAAAAAAATCTTATAGCTTGTTTGCGAGACAAACACAGTAAGACGGATATTTGATTTGGAACTTCAGAAACCACCAATCTAATATTATTCTATGCTGTGCGCATCGCAATAAAATTCTACAACAATTCGATAGCAAAGCGCGTAGGCATTACGTCAACCAAACTGCTGACTAAAATAGAAAACTCGCATGATGATAAGTTCCGAATAAAAGTGAAACTATTTCATTGTACAATTATTGGAACTGTCTGCAGTGTGTTATATAAGAACACGAATAGATGATTATATCTATAAGCAGGTACCTACTAATATTACAAATGCGAAAATCCGGTGGAATTATAAGCACAAGAGGTTTAAACTAAACCATATTTTATGGTTGAAAGACACAAGAGGACAGGTTATAAAGCATAGCATATTGCATATATCTATATTACTGTTATCTATATATAGTTCTGACTGATATCTATATAAAAAAAATATGGAAATTTTGCTTTTTTTTTTTTTTGGTTAACCTATTCATCGGTGTAGCGATTTTTGCATTCTGTTATTATAGGACCTATCTACCAGTGGCGTTCTATTTATGAACTACTCCTATATCATATAGCATGGTAGGAACAGCATCATCAATACAGGTTCGTATCCATAACATTTAATACATACATACAGGTGAGCCATCTCAAACTATAGAATAAAATCTTGCGAGATTGTTAGTCACGCGCATGTTTTGACTAAAAACAGTGTATCAAATCTTGATAATAATTGATAATGTAGTACACATACAAGATTATCAATTATCAAGATCGATAGATGATAATTGATAATACTAAGTCTCTTGTACTGTTTATCGAGATGCGATATGTACTAGTAGGCATGCAGCTTCTAAAACAGGTTTTCTAGAGGTTCTGTAAAGGGGTAATTCTACATTAATCTGTTATAGAATTTGCATCAAAGCTTATGCATTAAATATGAGATGTCGATAAATTATAGACTACCTGAGTGGCGAGTATTCATAAAAATAAATGAAATGATTAAATGTAAATCAGTATTTAGTTATTAAGTGATTATAGAACATTACTTTCAGTTTATTTTTAGGTATCGGAAATTAATTTATTTGTTATTTATAGGATATAGACGAAACTGGTAATTTTTGTAAACTGTAACTCGGCTCTTCCGTCTTTAAAGGTTGCCGACCCCTGCTCAAGGTGCTCAAGTATGACTCGTAATATCCATTTGTATTCTTGCTGTCTCTTTTGATAGTCGTAAGTTTAACTGAGTTAAGCTCTTTTATTGTATTGTAAGCCTGCGACCACGTGAAATTCTGACACTTCTAACTTCAAAGACTAACAGAGGTTACTCTTTCATACCCCTTCTTAAAATTTGAGAAAAAAAGTTTTTGCTAGTCTCTGTGTAATGAAATTTGTACTGCAGTTACAACTTTTAGCATATTAGGTACCCTCAGTAAGTGTCTACTTTCTGTGCAACTCGACAGTTTTAATCTAGTAATGTGTCTCTATCTCTCTGTGTCTAACACGGTACTATAGATAAAGAGAGATATATACGAATTCAAAACTGTCGAGTTAATAAAACATCCTTACAGAATAGCCTTACAGTTATACTTTTAACAATGTTCATTATATCGATGTTATTAACGTAAGATAATTTTATTTAAAAAAAAAAGTGTTGTTGGTCTCTTTTTCTATTATACTGTAAAAGAGTGACAACAACATAGAATTATATTTAATTAAAAATTTGAATAATGTTGTTGGTTTTTCTATTTCGAGCGCTGTAATCACCGCGCCATAAGAAGCAGGGTTAAAGATGACATCAGCTGACATTGCTATTAGGTTCGCGCGCGCTGTAACTCAAACGCATAGTTTTAATACGTAAATTCAATTGACATGACTCAAAAACTCCGCCCTTTTTTAAGGAAAACCTTATTATGTACCTAGTTTTGTAAAAAATTAAGTATTTAAAATTAAGGGTACGCTGGCCATTACACCGCAATTGTTATTTGGTTGAAATAAAATGTCACTTATTATGACTTTTTTGACACTTACAACTTAAGTAAGAATCTTATTTAGAATTAAGTAACCCAAATTTTCCTATATCAGATACATTTTTGTTTTTATTCTTTACAAGTTAGCCCTTGACTACAATCTCACCTGATGGTAAGTGATGATGCAGTCTAAGATGGAAGCGGGCTAACTTGTTAGGAGGAGGATGAAAATCTACACCCCTTTCGGTTTCTACGCGACATCGTACCGGAACGCTAAATCGTTTGGCGGTACGTCTTTGTCGGTAACTAATCACGGCCGAAGTCTCCCACCAGCCAGACCTGGACCAATTAAGAAAACCTCAATCGGCCCATCCGGGGATCAAACCCAGGACCTCCGTCTTGTAAATCCACCGCGCATACCACTGGGCCACGGAGGCCGTCAAATTGAAGAAATAGCCAAAAAAATATCTTCAAAATCCAATAATTTGTAACAACAAGTGTATTTAGAACAAGCGTCACAAAACGCAAAACGCAGCCTTAACTGAGTAGACAAAAATTGTATAGTAACGTTCTGGTCGACCTTATTGGTTGAATGACGAAGGTCGTTAAAATTATCCGCCGTTTGAATAATAATGAACCAGTCAAAAGACCAGCTCGTCTGACGTAACTGTATTGTGTGCTGGTCAACTAATGGGGTTAGATTAGCTTCCGAGTTCGCTAATTTAGTCTATGCCTGACTAATTTACCGTTAACTCGCTGAGAAAGGACATGCTGTTGCTTGGACCAGCACAAAAGCTAGAACCTTGTTATTAATATTGGTACTTATGTGATAAGACAGATGGCAGCACTAACACGTGAGTTTGATAGTATTTAAAAATAGTAGGATATAATCTGCTGTGTGATCATCATTATAATCAATCACATCATAATTCATAATTCATAATTCATAATTCTTTATTTGCAAATTGTTAAATACAGATCATCATAGCTTAAATATAGATTTCATCACTGAATACATAATAGATTTTATCTCAATTCGACATCATCATCATTTTCATTATCAACCTAAATTCGACTCACTGCTGAGCTCGAGTCTCTTCTCAGAATGAGAGGGGTTAGGCCAATAGTCCACCACGCTGGCCCAATGCGGATTGGCAGACTTCACACACGCAGGGAATTAAGAAAATTCTTTGGTGTGCAGGTTTCCTCACGATTTTCCTTCACCGTTTGAGACACGTGATATTTAATTTCTTAAAATGCACACACAGTTTTCATATCCACTGGGCTATCACGACTATTCGACATACAAAGGTAAATTAATGTAAGTGATGTACATTGTAATCATATGCAAAAATATACAGTCGACTATAGAGCCAATTCAGAAGTCTGTCTTAAATATAACATTCAAATCATAAATCGTGTTCGTTTCATTGCAAGGTATTAAAATGTTCTAAGCGACTAGTCCGCTTTCGCCGAGGTCTAAATGAATTTTATGACAGATGACACCTTGACCAATTGATTTTGTGACCCCAAAAGTTACTGATTCGTGAACGGCTTGGGTACGTTTTTTGTTACACAAACGAGCAGCATCATTCATTTAGATACATTGATTCGAGATTCGAGATTGAAACCCTACAATTCCTAACTGGTTTAAATAAAGAAAAAAAGTGATTTAGCTATATGGTTCCATTGGAAAGTCGAATTAAATAAATTGGGGCAAAATACACATTTTCCAGCCCCAAAGTAATCGTAGATCAAAGAGCTAAGATTCTGAAGAAGGAAATCAAAGTAAATCTCTATTCGAGCTACCTAGTCACTTATAATTATTCTGAGAACGAGAGAGACACCGCGCGGTTTTACCCGCGTGATTCCCGTTCCCGTAGGAATACGGGGATAATATATAGCCTATTGCCTTCCTCGATAAATAGGCTATCTAACACTAAAAGAATTTTTCAAATCGGACCAGAATTTCTTGAGATTAGCGCGTTCAAACAAACAAACTCTTCAGCTTTATAATATTAGTATAGACATAGTATAGTAGAGATAGTATAGTGTAATATTGTTAATGAGTTATACAATTATGATAGTCAGAGTCGATGTAGGCGAGTACCTAAATATTGCAATACATGCTTACATGCTTATTTAATATACTTAATCCAAAAAATTAAATGCGTAAATCCAAATAATTAATGTGATGGAAGTTGCACTAGTATAAACCGTGCCGCAACTTCCATCGCTCTTCCCTCATTATAGATGATTACAACATTCAAAATTAACAATCTAAAATTAGAGAAAATAAAAATCTTAATAATAAAAAACTAGCTAAATATTAGTAAAAGGAAAAAACTAAATAAACAAATAATAATAACAACGACGAGCGAAGGAAATAAAATAAAATAAAATACATGTTAGTTGAGTGTGCCTTAAGTGAGAAAGTGTATGTGGGTTGATGTGTGTGGGTGTAGCGTGTGTAGTGTATGTTCGTGTGTGTGTGTGTGTGTGTGTATTCGTGTTTACGAATGTGTGATTAATGTGTGTTTGGTTTAGGCCGGTGCTATGGGCAGAGTAAAGATTTACTGTGCTATATTCAAGTGTATTCAAGGGTATTCAAGTGTAATTTATTTCAGTAAGTGGAGAGTTCCGAATTAAATATATATTTAGATAGATGAGTAGTGTATGTTTATTTTTCAACGGTAAGTAACTTTTCAGTATCTTCATATGACAGGTTTAATAAATATGGTATTAAAGTTTTTTTGCAATTCCTTTTATTTAGTGGGTAGACATTTAATACTGCGTTTATTTTGTTATATACGTGAGGACCTTGGAAGCAGTAAAATCTTCTTATAAATGACGTTTTTGTAGGAAAAGGAGCCTTCGCCACCGTGTATTTCCTACGTCTGTCCAAATAAGAGGAATTGTATATGAGGTCACAATGCTGTTTTAATGAAATACTCAGTATATATAGTTTTCTCACTGAGAGTACCTCACAGTTTTTATATAGTAGTGAGGTTGGGTACAGAAATGGTCGATAAGTGGAAACCTTGAGTATTGCACGTTGTGCAACTTCAATTTTCATTAATGTAGTCTTGTCTGCACCTCCCCATATAGTTATGCAGTAAGAGATTATGGATTGGCATAAAGTCAGGTATATCCGCTTTAGTATTTTAGGTTCAACTACATGCCTAAGAGTTTTGAAAATATAAATCATTTTAGACAGTCTGCTCCTAAGATTAACAATATGTTTTTTAAAATTTAAATTACAATCAATGGTTATTCCTAAATATTTAATGTGTTCGACTTTTTCTAATATTTTGCAAGATGTACAACTATTAATTGTAGAGTGGGGACATGAATGTGCGGTAATATGGAGGTGATCAGGTAAATTAATCGTTTGTCGCATTGAAAAAGTTATATACTTCGTTTTATCAATGTTTAATGATAGTTTACTGGTTTGCAGCCATTTTGTAACAGCATTTAGACCCATTTGTGCTTCTTTAAATACTTCAAGCCACGAATCTGCAGCAAAAGCAATTGCAGTATCATCTGCATATGAAATGATCATACCCTTGTCTAATTGAAGACGAGTAAGCGCATCTATATATATAAGAAAAAGAGTGGGCCCCAGTATACTGCCTTGAGGTACTCCGTGAGTAACCAACAAGTCACTGCTAACAAAAGAATCTAATTTTACGCGTTGATATCTGTTTGATAAATAATTCTCAAAAAGTTTCAGTTGAAGGCCTCTTATACCAATGCATTCTAACCGATTTAGTAGGAGAGGTATAGACACGGTATCAAAGGCTTTTGCCAGATCTAAAAAGATGCACAAACATTTTTTATCTTTGTCCAGATTTGTCCCTATATAATTGGTCAGCGTGTGTACAGCATCTTCCGTTGATTTCCCGTGCCTAAAGCCAAACTGATTTCTAGATAGAAGATTGTTCTTTTCTACATATTGTGTTAATCTTGTATTTATTATTTTTTCTAAAATTTTTGATAATGCTGGCAAGATGGAGATTGGCCTGTAGTCATTCAAATTACTTTTGTTACCACTTTTAAAAATTGGTCGTAGTTCTGATATTTTTAGTGCTTTTGGGAAAATACCCTTCTGCAGGCAACAGTTAAAAATATATGTTATTGGGGGTATAAGATGATGCTTACAAATTTTAAGTATTTTATTGCTGATACCATCCCATCCCACTGTACATTCGTTTTTCAGGCTCATAATGATACTATTTACTTCATCCATATCTGTATTCAGTAGCACAAAAGAACTTAGCCGACTGCCGGAAGCCCCATCCAACTTAGGCGTATCGACATTGTTAAAACTCTCTGCAAGATTTTTACCCACATTTATAAAATAATTATTGATACCATCAACCGATGATTGTGGTGTGCTTTTAATATTTAGCAATTCTTTATTATACCCTTTTTGTTTTGTAGTGTTAATTATATTTTTAAGGACGTTCCATAATCTTCTGTTATCATTTTTGGCCATGCTTACTTGTTCTTTGTCATAGTTTCTCTTAACTTTTTTTAAAATATTATTACAGAAATTTCTGTATCTTTTGTAAGTTAAACAAATGATTTCATTATCTGGACTATTCCTGACTTTTTTGTGCAGATTATCCCTATGCCTTATGCATCTAAGAAGTCCAGGTGTAATCCATGGTTTGATTATTTTCTTACGTCTAGACAGTGTGGCTATTTTCGTATTATTATTAACGGCAGTAGAAAGTTTATCTATAAAGTAATCTAACGCAGTGCTTGGATCCTGATTATCGTACACTGGTGTGAAATCTGTATTAAGTATATCTGAGTATATTTTATCTGTATCTATATGTTTAATTGTGGTTGTTGTGTATTGTGCTATAGGATGTTTTAGTTGCATATTTAGAATTACGGGCTTGTGGTCCGTTATTTGGGTTTGGGGTACAATAGTTACAGATGGATTCGTTGTCTTTAGAAATACATGATCAAGACAGGTTCCACTAGCATCTCGTGTTACTAAGTTATGAGCAGGCAGTAATCCATGAAACGCAGTTACATTTAAATATTTTTCTGAATTAGCATCAATTTTATCTGGTATAATATCTATGTTAATATCCCCGATAATCATTATATTTTTATAGTTCGAAATATTTTGAAGTAAGGTATCCAATGATTTTAAAAAGTTATCAATATTCTTAAAAGACGGCGAACGGTAGATAGTAATAATGACAATATTTTTTAATTTTACAACTAGGCAATTAGCATCTTGAAATGGTGGTTCTTCAATGTTGACTTGTATCTTATCTTTAATGTACAATACTATACCATCATTTTGGTTATAGTTATTTTTTGTTGATGCACAATTATAACCATTTATGGATGGAAGAGACAAAGTATTTTTCAGCCAACACTCTGTTAAAATTATTAAGTCTAGGTCTATTTTTAGCCTAGCAAGTAAAACTTCAAAAGAATTCATATTACAATTAATACTTCGTATATTTTGTGTGATAGTTGTAAGATTGAAATCATTCATGGAATTTATATAACGATGGCAATATTTGACATCACACGATATTTGTTTTGAAACAGTCACGTTGTCTATTTCATCAAAAATTTCATTAATGTTATTAATCATTAGAGTTGAAGATTAAGTGTTTTGGTATTTTATGTCGTCGTTTGACTTTATTAAAAATATGAAATATATGTGATTTAGGCCAAAATATCCAGGTAATATATGTAAAAAATGTGTAAAATTGTATTTGTAAAAAATGTGTAAAATTGAATAAAATGTTAATAAGTATATGATATGACAATATAAAAAATAATTGTAAAAGTATGTAAATTAAAGTTGTATACTCGTATGTACCAATAATGAAAATTATAGGGTATTTTAAATGTGTTAAATCTAGTCATGCAGTTAATCTAAGTTTTTCTAAATCCGCCTCCGTACTAATTTTAATCTGTGGAGATTTTTCGTCTTTTCGAAGATACACTATTCCTCGCGATGTCCAGCAAAAAGCGTATTTTTGGTTTTTTTGTAAGTTCCGTGCCATGTAAAAGAGCTTTTGTGCGTTATGAGTCAAAGTCTCTGAGATATATATGGGTTTTTTTGGTCCAGTATAGCTTAGATCAGAGGTATTCAGCTTATCCATTTTGGACTTTGTTTTATTGAAGATTTTGACTTTATTTATTATTTTCTCCTTAATAATGGTATTGGAAAACTCTGTAATGATTGGGTTTGATCCATCCTTTGCATTAATACGGTAGACATCTCGAATATCGGAATCGCTTATATTGATTTTTAAAACTTTTCCAAGATCCTTTATATTATTACAAATATTCTCCTTAGTCTCTCCATTTTTTTTAGGGATGTTACGTATTTCCAATCCCGTAATACGCGACTTTCTCTCATAATTTTCAAGTTTTTCTTCTAGCTGATGTATTGTTAGTTTATCTTTTTTTCGTTGTGATTCCAAAGTCGATATACGGGTCAAAAATTCATCATATTTACTCGACATAGTGTCTACACTCTTTTTTAACTCATCGTTTTGTTCTTTGATGTTAGTTATTGTGTTCTTCAGGTCCTTAAAGAGGCTTTCCTGTTGTCGGGTAAAAGCGATGAACATGTCGTTAATATCCGACGGAGTATATGTATTTGTGCACTCATGTTTGCGTTTTTTGCGTTCAGTTGTACTAAGTCCAAGCATCGGTAAGTCCGGTGCCGAATCTCCGTGTTATATATAATAGCTCTTTGATTTATTACTCTGTATGTCTGATTACCAGAGTCTTGTGTATGCTAAGCCATGAATGGCGTCACACCTTAATAGTTGATAAGATCATTATCTTATTAAATAGGCAAGTACCATACTATTAAAGGTGCGATTGCGATTTAGCGTTCCAGCACGACGCTAAAGCGTAAAATGCCAAGTTTAAATGCAGATAGCATTGTTAGCATTGGTCATAGGCTAACTTAACAGAAAAAAGTCATGCACGACTTTCTTCCAACTTGTGAACTGCACATTGTTTCAAAGAACCCTTTGGAGACGAGATAAGCCATTTTTAGAATAAATGGGATGTATTATACGCAAACTAGGCTGAGTTGAGTTGGTCAAAGATGCGTTTTAAAGAAAAGCTACCGCAGCAGTGCGGCCTCGCGCTGTATTTGCACCTGCATATTTTTTTCCGTTACGCTTAGCGCATCTTTTGTGCTGACTACAATAGGCGCGGACAAAGACGCGGTTTTAAATATAGCTATGGTAAATACTACGTTAATGTTACTATTTGAAAGGCCGTTCTATTTTAAAAGCCACTTAAATAAGACAAAAGATAGCCTAGATTGAAATTCAAATTATCTTTCAAGTTTCAGGTTTATGGGTAAATAACTACCTGCACCCAAACACTAAACTTCGTAAGTAAAAAAAGTCCTTGCTCGCTAACCGAAAATAATGTAATAATTGAGCATGTTACGAGTATATTAACTTCACTAAGTACATCTTTAACCTACTTAAATATTAAAATTCTAAATATGTATTTGCAAACGTAGGTAAGTGCAGTTGGCATTAGGTATGTGGTAGGTATCTGTACCTACTAATATTATGAGGTAAAGTTTGTGGTCCGTATGGGGTAATATCTGGTACTACTGAACCGATTTTGATTTTGAAAATTTGTTTGCCACTAGCCACGTTATATGCATAAACGCACAAATAACAAAGATATTAGTAATTTTGTTTGAACGCACATACAAATCTAACGATCATTACATTACCTACGACGTCATTAGTTCATGCCATTTTGTATGAGGCGTTTTTCAGGGATCCGCGTCAGCGTCGCAAATCTGAACCCTGTAGCTCCGAAAGTAACGATCGCAGATACCCTGTTCCTTTTAGAAAATTGCTTTACTATTAGCAAACTCTTAATTTATATACAATTTAAAAAACTGACATCATCCCTATTGTAGTGAACTCTACAAATGATCAAGAGGTAGTAAACTCTCAATGAACCATGAACGTACATATATAACAGTATAGTATATGTAAGACAAAATATTAATTTGTACAAACGAAAAGGAGATTTAAACCCACGTCTTACTAGACACGGGCATAAGTTAGTTATTTCTGCATAACGTCTCCAAAGAGTAAAAAAATCTTTTGTAGGTTTGGGTGTACTCTTCTATAATAAGATCCCCAAGACTGTGATGGACCTGCCAATGCATAGCTTTAAGCAATGTGTTAAAAAACATCTACTTAGTCGAGGGTACTACAACATTGATGAGTTCCTTAATGATAAAGATGCTTGGAGGTCGTTGGATCAGCTTCCACCTTCACACAGGAAGTAAAACTACAAGAAATGTAAACAGTAATTGTTATCAATTGTAAATTATAATACTGTATGACTTTTTCAAAAGAGCAACTGTTGAGTTTCTTGCCGGTATCTTCTCAGCAGGACCTGCCTTCCGAACCGGTGGTAGAATCTTTACAAATAGTCAACTGACGTGTCAAAAGTGCTTGTAAACTGAGCCTACTTGAAATAAATGATTTTTGATTTTGATTTACATTTGAACGATAACCTTTCTGCGGCAATTATGTTTAGTTTTTGCAGGCTTTGCAGAAAAATTAAAACGTACTTTAGATACAAAGGTGCCTACATTTAAGATAAAACACTTCAAACAATCATGAAGTAGTTACAATGAAGGCGATGAAATTATCATAGATATTGAAATTTCTTTGATGAGTGACATTATCAGTGATAAAATGTCATTGACCCAGCAGAGTCCGCTACTTCGTCTGTACAGTGTATCTACTTACACGACGAAAATAAAAGCTCTTGAAATTATACAAACAATGAGAACAGAGAACGAGCCACTCGATTTACATTTATTTAAGCTCTCAATGGCTTTTAAAAAACAAAAGTAAGTACGAGTAAGAAGGCCTTTTAAGCAAAAATCAAGAAATTGAAAAAAAAAAAGTCTTCTAATTATTTTACATTTAAAAATATACCTTGAAAAATGATGGAATTTTAATAATTACAAACTTTCTACCCCTACTTCAGCCCTTTCTGCTTTTATTTTCACGACAAGTATCTTATATCCTTCTTCGTGTTGTGGTTTTTCAGTAGTCTCAGCGTGATGCCCGGTAAAACAAAAGACGGACAGACTGACAGAAAGTAATAAAATAACAAAAACCCTACCCTACGTCTACCCTACCCGTACCCTGCTTCTACCCTATTTAAGTGAACATGTTTTATGTTAGATGTACAACTTTTCCTAGTACATTTTGTTTTTCACTGTGACAGTTAAGAGTAAGAAAAAAAATCGTTTTACATAAAAAAGTAACAAAGCCTTGCATTTTTAACCGACTTCCAAAAAGGAGGAGGTTCTACGTTCGGCTGTATGTATGTTTTTTTTGCCTAACTCTTGAGTCTACAAACAGTGAGAACATTGGCTGTTACACACTGGCATATTGAGCAAAGACGTTCTTGTAAATAAAATCCCTATAACGGACCTCCAAAATAATGTCTAAAAAGTCCTAAACCTACCTACAATACAAATAAATAACTTCGTCAAAACAAAGAAATTGAAAAGCAATCTACATTCAAAGGAACATTTATATTTCTTTGTATTGAATTATAACAAAACGTTGTCATTTCTTTTCGTTTAATTTCCGTTTGTATAACGTATTTTACATTAGGATATTGTCTTTTATACTCACTCATAGAAAGCGTTTGCACTAGGAAATTGCCTTTCAACATTTCATAAATTAAACATCTGCGAACGGTTGAAACGAGGCACTGGGAAAGCTATTCATGAAAAGCTAGTTGTCTGAAAATTCTCTTTCAAGCCAGGCTTTTACCTGAGATTGAATGGTTAGCGGTTTGTAGAAAATTAAGTGTTTACCTACCTGCATCATTGTATGAATTTACATACGAAAAAGACGATAATATACCTACTTAGAGGATAGTAATTCAGGGTATCACGAAGTAATCACTCATAAATAACGTGGTTTTATAAAGGTAATAGAATTTTCCGAATCGGTTTAGTAGATCCTGAGATACCTCTACAACCTATACTAAAATTAAATATACTAATATTAAATACTGTTAGATGTGTTATTTATAGTCAACTCAATGTTAGTTGTGGTCAACATCGAACGTTATTTAAACAAATAATACCTAAATATCGTCTACAACGTAGAGTTGTGTGTTCAGGAAGTTTAAAAACTATATATACATAAATATAAATGGAATTAAAGACAAAACTGTGCATGTGGGCGCTCAGTACTGTAGCCTATTGTTCGGATTACTTTTTGCGGTGATTTTGTAGGGACGTAACCGATCTATAGTATAAAAATATCATTTTCTACATCTACAACACCAAAAAGGTTTACCTTGTTGTATTAGTAAAGATTTTTAAAACAATAGACAATACCTTGGAAGACAAGACAGACCAAAGACTCCAACCCAGGCAATGAACCACTTAGGCTAAGTCAACTGAGGGACTGGACTAAGGTCTAGTTCAGACTACTTTAGTAGGTATGTTAGTCCAGCACGAACGATTTTTGGGCGGTAAATTGTTCGTACTCGACTAAAAAAAACATACATACAGCCGAACGTAGAACCTCCTCCTTTTTGGAAGTCGGTTAAAAATACTTAAGTAGTCCGAACTAGGCTTAAGAGGCAGTCGTATGTTTTAGTACAAAAATGGTACAGACGAAAACACCGGCAGCAGTGAAAAATACCACTTTTTTTCTGGCACTAACCCAGTATCTTCTTGTTTATATTATTCTAATGTAGATTTGATATTTTGCCAGATAGTACACGGAGTCATTACTTTTGACCTCCGCGATATACGTCATCTGTATGCCACTACATAAACACAATATTATGAGTATGTCATATACCATTAATGTAAGTACATAATTATATACATACTAGCTGACGCCGCGCGGTTTTATCCGCGTGGTTCTCGTTCCCGTAGGAAAACGGGGACAATATATAGCCTTCCTTGATAAATGCGCTATCTAACACTGAAAGAATTTTTCAAATCGGACTACTAATTCCTGAGATTAGCATTCAATTAAACAAAGAAACTCTTCAGCTTTATATATTAGTATAGAATATAGATTTACATCACATCGTAACAAAGGTCAATAAGGTAAAATATAAAATGGTTAACAGTACAAATTTTCGATACAGTGTTTATGAAATATCATGAATATTTAGGTAAAGTATGCGACAAACTTCTAATCCGTTCTGAAGATACAAAACTCCGAAAAGCGAAATATTTCAACCAACTGAGATGTTCTTGTACCTACATTGTTTACTTGTAGAAGAAGAAGAAGAAATATACTTTATTGTACATTAAAAACAAAAATAAACAATAACTTATAATAACACTTAGAAACTAATGGCGGTCTTATCGCTAAAGAGCGATCTCTTGTAGTTATACGTCTAGCATTCAGAGGGGAATCTAAGCTTAGCGTATACATGATATTATTGTAACAAAGTTCCTTATCGCATGCTGCGAAAGGGGGCTCGACGGAAAAATTAAGACCAAAAGTTGTAACGACACTTTTTACCCGATTGCGTAAGAAGGAGGGTAATATTTTTGCTATAGTTGTAAGCCGTGACCTCGTGTCACCTCGTGTGACCTCAGCCGAAGTCGTGAGCTCTAGGGTAGCAATGATAGCCTTCCTCGTTAAATGGGCTATCTAACAATAAAAGATTTTTCAGATCGGTCCAGTAGTTCCTGAGATTAGCGCGTTCAATCAAACAAACAAACTCTTCAGCTTTAAAAAAAAAGTAAAAGGCTGCTAACACTAAGCAACTAAGTAATTTTAGAAACAGGCGGTGTATCAGGAAACAGAGCGGTTAGTTTATGTTGTGGACAAATGTATTGAAAATTAAAATGTGCAATCAACCTTATTTATGTGATGTGGAGGAAAATGTGGGGGAAACCCGAGTTACCTGCAGACATGTGAATTAAATTAAAGTACGAAAAAAAAATCCCTTGTATGGGTTTCACCAGGTAGAGACAAATGGAAAAATATCATTGTACCTAGGTACCTAAAATTTTTTTTAATGGTTGGGTAACTGTAAATTAACTGTGGTGATCACATTACACCGAGTGACATTATATTTTGCTGGCTGTTTTAAAATGAAAATGTGTAAGTAGTATATGGTTAACTATGCTACCCATAGACGTAATAAGAAGTCCAGACACCGTCTTCTGAACTAAAAAGTGACGCACTCCAAAAATTCTACCAGTTTGCATATTATATACGTACACACTGACACGCACACAGATGCAAATATGAAGACTAATAGCTTGCAAAACGCTTCACACTCACACATCACACCACCACACACCAACAGTCAAACAACTGAAGTACCATAACCGAATACCATTCTGGTACTTATGTTGTTTGACAGCGAGATACCGTCTGCCTATTTTATAAGTCTATGAAGCTACCATGTGTTTTTTGGAAAGCATGTCAATTACCGTCTGTTCGATAGCCAGATGATTATATTAAAGCGCCATTGTTTAAGCCTAACATGGTTATGTGTATGCGACCTAGTATTTTGCATGCCAATAAATCCATAGCCAATAGTGTATCCTACTCTATAAACGCTGACTAGTCGACGGCCTGTGGTTTCACCCGCGTAGTTCCCGTTCCTGTGAGAATACGGGGATAAAATATAGCCTGTGACACTCACAAATAACGTGGCTTATTAGTTGTAAAAGAATTTTCAAAATAGGTTCAGTAGATCCAGAGATAACCCTTACAATACCACAAACATTACCTCTTTGACTCTTTTAATATTATTATAGACTAAACCATGAGTATAATTTATTTATTTATAACAGCTTTTGCGGCTTCGTCTGCGTGGAAGTCCAGACAGAACTCAACCTTAAACTTTTAATGGAGAAGAGTTTCTTCACACAACTTTTGTGTAACTTTAACCATTTACGAAGTGCACGCAAGAAAGTCTCTCAAAAATAATATTTTTTTTTTCATTTTCACCACATTTCTCATTGATGCTCCGCTCCTATGGATTGTAGCGTGATGTATTAACATCTTAAATATAAAAAAAATATAATCAATGAAATATGTGTAAAAATGGAAAAAAACAAACAAATTGAGGAGGTATCGATTTATTCAATACAAAAAGGACAAGTAGTTTCTTAAATTAGCATGTTTAACAATACAAATAAACCCTTCAGCTTTATATTGTTTAGTCTTTCTAAACAATATATAACAATATAGATCTAGTTCCTCCTTCTCCATTCAACAGAACAGCAAGACGTCGCGAACGTTGGCATCCATACATTGTGGATGTCCAGGCAACGCGTACGAAAAGATTTGCGTCCCCATTTTTAAACAAAAATTTGGAATGCCCTTCCGGCGTTTGTGTTTCCTGACACTTATAATTTAAACACCTTCAAAGCAAGAGTGAGTAGGTATCTTCTAGGTAAGCGCGTTTCAACTTAGACCGCATTAATGCTTACCATCAGGCTTAGTTGTAGTCAAGCGCTAGCCTATATTGCATTAAAAAAAAGATCAAAAGTTTTTTAATTTTATATACCTATTAATATGTAGTCGTTTTGTATAGAGTAATAAAATTTCACGGTGCTCGCTTTTCCAGCACACCTGTTGAGGTCTGTGCCAGTTTTATCGTTGTTTTTGCGACCGGTAACATTATAATGTAGATTTTCGGCGTTATCAAATTACATGCCATCTGGCAGTTCAAACATCATTATATTTTTTATGCATACTATTATAAAATAGCAATAAAAAAACAACAGATATCGAGCGTCTGTACATACTATTACAATATCATATCAAATACGATTATATTAAAAAATATATGAATGCGAAAGTTTGAAGGGTTGTCACGCAAGAACTATTGGACGGATTTTTGGACAAAGGAGATGGTCCATTTCAGGTCCACTCTTATTCCCCGTATCAATAAAATTAAAAAATACAAGAATTTTATTAAAATTTAAATAAGTGAATAGATCTAAATAAAAGAAATAAATAAAATTATGACCCAAGTTTTCGAGTTATATCAAGATAGCGCCCAGCAACTATGACATGACAATTGACAGCAAACGTCAAATCGACTACTGCATTGAAAACGTCATCAATCCGCCATTATTACCCACATTAGTGATGCATATCTTGGGAGAGAATGAATATTTATTAATTAATTTTTATTAATTATTATTTAATAGAATCCTGAGCAAGCGTACATTTTGACCGAGCAAAATAACTTTACCGAATAAAAGTACAAAAAAACATAGTAACATAGTAAGATGAAAAACACTTTTCTATTTTCATTTTTCACATTAATCCTTTTTACATTATCATAGTTTGCGGAAACTAATCGTGTACACGATTATACATATAAGAAAAACTTGAATTCCACGATGAAGTTTCAGGTGTTTACTAAATAAACTAATGTAAAATGGAATAATTTATTTATTAGTTTGATTTACACGGACAGAGTCAAATATATAATTCAACTTTACTAATAATGTAGGTAATATTTAATTTATGTAGTAGGTAGGTACCCGTCTATTTTACATTGTAAATTTATGCGCGATCCTCGATCGGCACTGTTTATTGTTTACGTCGTCTGAATACGTAAGATCATTTGTTGATAATGCCATGTCTGGCACAAACAGAGACATACCTAATAGGTATATGGACTGAACTCCATATGGATAATATATAATAATATATATCCATATACCTATAATGAAGTTTACTTGTACATATGTTTTCTGTGGTTTCGCCTCATATATACCTATCTCACAGATTAATCAATAATATACAGATTTAGCGGACGGAACACGCACACAAAATACAAAATTCAAAAAGTAATACATTTTCGAGTAAGTACGATACGAACCGTCGCATCAGTAATTTTCAATATTATTCAAGAAAAATGACGTCTTATGTTTTTAAATATTTTAAAAATTGTTTACAAAAGTAAAGAAATAAGATGGAGTATTTTTATTTATTCAAGTCAAGGAGACGTGTGACGTTTGTTTTTTTAATTGATTTCACCGGCTTCAGTACGTTGCTTGTAAAGACTCACTTTGGTTAATCTGTGACCTATTATATATACTAATATTATATAGAGATAATCTCTGGATCTACTAAACCGATTTTGAAAATTCTTTTACCACTAAAAAGCTACGTTATTTGATAGTATCTATTTTTATTTTTATATCAGTATTCTCACGGGAGCGGAAATTACGCGGGTGAAACCGTGGGGTATCGGCTAGTAACATAACTTTTGACTTAAGAGCGATATGACATTACTACGGACGCCGCCATGACTTATGATTGATTAATCTATGAGAGAGGGTTATACACTGTAGATTATTGCTTTGCTTGATTCGTTTTATTTAAAACGATAGTACAGTGCTATTTCATTTATATCATTTAAAAAGGAAAAATATTTTAAATATTAAACAATAAAAAAATAGTAAACAATTTCTACTGACACTTCATTTTAAATTATAAAAAATGATCAGTAGGTAGGAAGGGTATTTTATGCAAAGTGGTTAATTTGTTTATTCTCGCAGTGTAAATAAAATTACAGAATACGCAGATAAAGGACAAAGCAATAATACGATTTTTAGTTTGAAGATCTTAACCATAATCAACTGAAATTTATCTGAGACGATTTCGCGACAACCGCCAATATAAAAAAAAATAACTTACCAGTTTCTTTTTAATTAAAATTCAAATGTGTCCAAATTTTCAAACACTGGTGGATACAATCACGTCGTGTTTATATTGCCATACACTCACTATAAATAAACTTAATGTTCTTTGTATTGAACTGAGGACCAACGTGCAAGCTCGTTCGTACTTCGCGAGTAACTGACAATTACATGGTCGCATTTACTGTAGCCTTTACGTACCTCACTCAGTCAGTGAGATGTTATTAGCCGAGAGTAACCACTTTTGGGATAAACCGTTCGACGGCGAAGACCACCATCACTGCGGGCGTCAGGATTGACTCACTCAGTCTATTAACCCTTACAATGTCCTTCGACGATGAGGTTGTGGTCACACAAGGTAGACCTCGAATGTTTAAAACCTAGTGTGTCGCTAAAGCGGTTCAATTATTATAAAGCAGTTCAATCATATTGTTTTGATTTTTTTTCATTACATTACCAGAAAACCACTTAAATTATATTATTACGAGTATCTCTATCTGACTGCTTGTGTTAGAGCTTATTTAAGAAAGTATACATGTACGTGCCGCCTTTCATTGCCTTGTTTTAGTGAAGGAAATGATCGCCGATGTAATTACCGTGTAATTACGAGGTTATCCGGGCGCAGGGCTTGTAGCATGCATTGTAGGGCATGCTCTTAACATGTTTTCTCTGCGAGATAATTCTTTATTAGATACTTAGATATGTGCGTCAGGTTTTACACAAACCCTAAGTAAACATTTCATATCCGAGCGATAAAGTTGCTTCATTTACCTAATTATTTCTTTATAATAACAATTCATTGCATTTAACCTGTTATCATTGAATTTTCTTTGCGTTATTATTTCAATGTAGCCGCTATTAAACTACTGAGTGCTGAAGCCACGTATCTCTAGGGGTCACAACATCTCACTCACCCAGTCGTAAAACGTAGACGGTAAAAATAATCGTGAATCAACTCGGGAACTGACTTTGAACATTGTTTCCATGTTGAGAAATACGCATGGTCGCGAAAAACCCACAAGGAATGAAATTATAAAAGTCAAAGTTCAAACATACCAATTGAGTGTCTTAACGGTAGGATTACAGTATAATATTATGGTCTATTATGGTACAGAAGGTGTCAAGTAAGTAGATGATGGTTTACTTGCAATACTATCTATACTATAATATTATAAAGCTGAAGAGTTTTTGTTTGCTTGAACGCGCTAATCTTAGGAACTCTTCAAAAATTCTTTCAGTGTCAGATAGCCCATTTATCGAGGAAGGCTATATATTATCCCCGTATTCCTACGGGAACGGGAACCACGTGGGTCAGCTAATATGTTGTAATTGCGTTCGCGTGGATTTCTGTTTTTTACAAATCCCGCGTGTACTATGGACTTTTCCGGGACAAAAAGTATCCTATGTTCAGTACTAAAGTCTAATTAATCTCTATTAAATTTTATCTTAATCGGTTTAACGGTCTGGCCGTAGAACAGACAGTAACTTCCGCATTTATAATATTAGTATGAATAACATTAATATTATAAATATTATGGATGTCCGGAAAATAAGCAGATCAGGAAAATTGTAAATTAAATGCTACTGGTGATTTTTTAGTACCAAGTCGCTATTTATAATTATTTTGTATTAACCACAAAGATATTATTTTTTATATTCCAGATAATATTACTAATAACACCAAATAATTTTTTTTATTTAATTCTTTACAAATTAGCCCTTGACTACAATCTCACCTGATGGTAAGTGATGATGCAGTCTAAGATGGAAGCGGGCTAACTTGTTAAGAGGGGGATGAAAAGCCACACCCCTTTTCGGTTTCAGCCAAAAGCAAATAGCAGCCTCGTTAATACGCAATTAACTGTTTCATATCATACCAGTATGTAAGCGTAATCAAAAATAAACATTGCCATTTTCTCAGCTAGCTAATATTAAAATCGCGACAGTAAATATTTAATTAAGCTATTGTAATCAGTCATTTTAGAGGTAATGATACTGTGTACATTCAACGCGACCTACTTGGAGCATCCTTGCTCTTAATTTACGTGACCAAAGAAAACTGATCAGTGGAATTTTTATAACACTACTAGCTGACGCCGCGCAGTTTCACCCGCGTGGTTTCCGTCCCCGTGGGAATACGGGGATAATATACATATAGCCTAAAGCCTTCTTCGATAAATGGGCTATCTAATACTGAAAGAATTTTTCAAATCGAACCAGTAGTTCCTGGGATTAGCGCGTTCAAACAAACAAACTCTTCACCTTTATAATATTAGTGTGATAGGGTTCAAAATATAAATCTGACTCTATTATATGAAGGTTTGTACTTTGCAGAAGTTCATTATAAACAGCGAAAAGCAGACGAATCCAAGCCATAATTTTACGAAACTTTCTACGGAAAACAGCATTTTTATTAGCATAAGTTAGTCTTTTTGTTTCATCATAATCATCATAATTTTTATCCGTTCTGTATTTTAGATTAAGTATCATATTAGTTTAGTTGTTTGAGGTATAGAAATGATTATCGTAATTGTAGATTTTCTCACCAGTCATTTTTTTTTTTTTTTTTTTATTCTTTTACAAGTTAGCCCTTGACTACAATCTCACCTGATGGTAAGTGATGATGCAGTCTAAGGTGGAAGCGGGCTAACTTGTTAGGAGGAGGATGAAAATCCACACCCCTTTCGGTTTCTACACGGCATCGTACCGGAACGCTAAATCGCTTGGCGGTACGTCTTTGCCGGTAGGGTGGTAACTAGCCACGGCCGAAGCCTCCCACCAGCCAGACCTGGACAAATTAAGAAAATCTCAATCTGGCCAGCCGGGGATCGAACCCAGGACCTCCGTCTTGTAAATCCACCGCGCATACCACTGCGCCACGGAGGCCGTCAAAAAGTCATGATTTAAAATATTAATATTGTATATATAAATTTTAAACTTTAGATTTAGACAACATGCGGTGTTTATCTATAAATAGATTTGCATTTTATCTTTCTGCTCCTTGCATTTATGTTTAATGATTGTATTATTTGTATGTCTGTTGGTTGACCAAATAAAGAGAGAAAAAAATCATCATCATCATCATCATCATCATCATCATCATCATCATCATCGTAATCAACATTAGTTCATTAATTATTATTTAATTAATTTTTATTTTTCTGATTAGTATTATTACCAATGCTTTGCTTACTTATCAAGTTTGGGATTCGTGGTTAAACCTCTTGTAACGTCGTTTGCAGAAGTGCGAGTAGGTTCATACTTATGTACTTATACTTAGTACAGAATGTATATCGGTTGTCGGCGGCACCAACCAAACCGGTTGCCTTAAGATGCATTTAATGATGCTCATTATTATATTTTACGACGAAACTTAACTTATTAAATACTGTTTCACTCATATCCGTTATGTTGAAGTGAGAGATAAATAGTTTGAAGACAAATCACACTTTCTGTGACCACTGTTCTTTAAAATCACACTAATATTATAAAGGCGAAAGTTTGTGTGTGTTTTTTCCTCCTTTGCACTGCGGCTAATAAAGCGATTTGGTTGAAATTTGGAATTAAAATGGTTTTTACTCTGAATTAACATGTATGCTACTTTCATCCCGGAAAAATTCATTGATCCCGCGGGATTTGTGAAAAACTGAATCCCACGTGGACGAAATCGCGGGAGTCCGCCAGTAACTACTATCAATTAAAAGTACAAAGTGTCTTTTTATATATACAACGTGTCCCAAAATTCAACGATAAGCGGGCGCCAAAAGATTGACCTGCTCATGAGCACTTAAGGAAAAATAATAAAAAAAATATACCTAAATTTTTTTTTTAGTTACAAAATAAATTTTAAAATTCTTTGAAAATTTACACCTTGTATGATATTTTGAACTACCGCAGCTACAATTTCTTAAATATGCTTAAGATTTTTTTTGTATCGGAACCTAAGTAGTACTACTATTCACCACAACTCTTAAAAACACCACAATGCCCGCAGTTTTTACACAAAAAAATATCAAAATATTTTTTTTCCCTCAAATTTTTAAAGATTTTTACTTTCAGTCTACTTTGACTCATGGTCTTGCAAAAAAAAGTATGAACACCGCTATGGCAAGTTATTTTCAAAGTTGACGCAACTAATCAAGATTTCAAAATAGTATAATACCCTAGGATAACTAGTCGCAAAAAAAAAATATGCGTACCATTTGTAAACAAGAACTAAATTTCTAAAATGTTTTTGCTCCTAGAAATCACTTTTACTTTATGCACAAAATGATGTGAGTCATACGTTGCAATTTCCTAGAATTTTAATGGAACGAACGATAACATTTAAAAATAAGAGAGAGAGAGAGAGAGAAAGATAGCGATAAGTATACGTTAGAGAGGGATAGACAGATGTTCTTTGTTGAATGACAATGATGCAGGTAAAGAAAATCCTGTTCCCAGCAAGTCAGTACGCTCTGCTCCTTTGTTTACTGCGCAACTTTCCGTATTCAATTGACGTGGCTCTCGTACTAACAACTTTTGGCTTTGCATTTTGGACTGGACTTAAGTGATCTGCAAACTGAACTGACCTGGCATTATTTTGGACTGTGCCTGTGTTTTGTGAATTGGACTTTTGGTGTATTTTGGACTGTTTAGCGTTATCATGCCGCAACCATACACGCCGATGGAATACGCTAACATGCATCTCATTTATGGAGAATGTCGGTGCAATGCTAACGCTGCTAGCAGATTGTATCGAGAAAGGTACCCAAACGCTCAAAGATATCCAGATTATCGGGTATTTATGAATGTGCATCAAGCGTTTTCGGAGGGTCGTTTGCCGTCAGCTAGAAGAAACGCTGGAAGACCTAGATCGGAATGCGATGAAGAAGTTCTCAATGAAATAAACATTGATTCAACTACCTCAGTGCGTGCCATAGAAGCAGCTACGGGAATCCCAAAAAGTTCAGCACATCGAATACTAAAACGTCATCGGCTACACCCATATCATTACAGACGTGTACAAACGTTACTATCACGGGACTATCCACTGCGGATCGCATTTTGCCGAGTGATGCTTCAAAAGCATCGGGAAGATCCTCAGTTCTTGGATGTAAAAGTGGAAAGTACTATGGTCGGATGAAACAACCTGCAAGAAAGATGGCTATTTAAATCTTCACAACCTACACAGCTGGAGCAATGAGAATCCGCACCTGATGAGAGAAGACAAATCCCAATATCAATTTAAGGTCAACTTATGGACGGGCATTTTAAATGGAAAAGTGATTGGGCCTTTTGAATTACAAGGAAACTTAGATGGGGACAGTTATTTGAACTTTTTACAAAATGATTTGCAAGAATTACTAGAAGACGTCCCCCTAAGCGACCTTCAAAATATGTGGTATCAAAATGATGGTTGCCCAGCTCACTACGCTCGTCCTGTGAGACAATACCTAGACCACGAGTATCCGGGGCGTTGGATCGGGCGACTTGGTCCTATCCTATGGCCACCCCGATCACCCGACCTAAACCCCCTGGATTTCTTTTATTGGGGTTGTCTCAAAGACAGGATCTACGCAAAACCGATTACGACATTGGACGAGCTTCGGCAAAAAATCACTCAGGCTGCGGCACATATCAATGCTAGAAGATATGCGCGAAAAATAAAACGGTCGTTTTTAAGGCGATGTCGTGCCTGTATTAATGCCGGTGGAAAACAATTCGAACATTTACTTTAATGTTGTGTAATTAAAATAACAAACACATTTTTGGAACATAGTAAAATTTATTACTAACAACAAGAACAATTAAGAAATTTGGTTCTTGTTTACAAATGGTACGCATATTTTTTTTTGTGACTAGTTATCCTAGGGTATTATACTATTTTGAAATCTTGATTAGTTGCGTCAACTTTGAAAATAACTTGCCATAGCGGTGTTCATACTTTTTTTTGCAAGACCATGAGTCAAAGTAGACTGAAAGTAAAAATCTTTAAAAATTTGAGGGAAAAAAAATATTTTGATTTTTTTTTGTGTAAAAACTGCGGGCATTGTGGTGTTTTTAAGAGTTGTGGTGAATAGTAGTACTACTTAGGTTCCGATACAAAAAAAATCTTAAGCATATTTAAGAAATTGTAGCTGCGGTAGTTCAAAATATCATACAAGGTGTAAATTTTCAAAGAATTTTAAAATTTATTTTGTAACTAAAAAAAAAATTTTGGTATATTTTTTTTATTATTTTTCCTTAAGTGCTCATGAGCAGGTCAATCTTTTGGCGCCCGCTTATCGTTGAATTTTGGGACACGTTGTATATAGAAGTTAAGCTACATTAAGCCCTCTATTACTGTTTAGTTTCATAAAAGAATTTATTATTTATTCAATAAGTTTTGCGTAAAAGAAAAACGTAAACTTCGGACATGTTCTTACGGATGTTTTCTTTTATAAACGGCTTATTTACATTGCGTCATATATAAATTAATTACTATGAAATATACAATAAAAATAAGCAATGACACAACATTGTTTTGAGAATGTGGAATGAATAATATCTACCTGTAACACAAAAACCTTATATCGTTGATGAGGTAAGCCCAATGTAATGTGCTAAGCTAACACAGATAAGACTCAGTACATAGAGAGCATACATTATAGAGAAGTTAGTAAATTCATGCCAATTTACCGTCATCTAATAACTTTTACGTCAATTCGAATTTTTTTTTTTTTATTCTTTACAAGTTACCCCTTGACTACACTCACCTGATGGTAAGTGATGATGCAGTCTAAGATGGAAGCGGGCTAACTTGTTAGGAGGAGGATGAAAATCCACACCCCTTTCGGTTTCTACACGGCATCGTACCGGAACGCTAAATCACTTGGCGGTACGTCTTTGCCGGTAGGGTGGTAACTAGCCACGGCCGAAGCCTCCCACCAGCCAGACCTGGACAAATTAAGAAAATCTCAATCTGCCCAGCCGGGGATCGAACCCAGGACCTCCGTCTTGTAAATTCACAGCGCATACCACTGCGCCACGGAGGCCGAAATAGCATCAGACGCCCTGCGGATTCACCCGCGTACTTTCCGTCCCCGTGTAAATGCGGAAACAAAATAAGTACAATATAACCTATGATAACTCACAAATAAAATGGCTTTCAACTGGTAAAACTATTTTAAAAATCGGTTTAGTAGATCGAGAGATCACTCACCCCTACAACCTCACCAACTTCTTTATAATTTATCTAGCAGACGCCCCGCGGCTCTACCCGCGTACTTCCAGTGTAAATACGGGGTTTAAATATAGCCGTATGATACTTACAAATAAAACAGTTTTCAATTGGTTAAAAAAAAATTAAAATCGGTTCAGTAGATCGAGAGATTACTACAACCTCACAAACTTTATCTCTTTATAATATAAAACAAGTATTGTTTAAAGTTGTTGTTTGGTATGTTTAAAAATGACCTTTGTGAAATTGTAGGGAGTAGTCTATCTCTTAATGATGAGACCAAGAGACTACTCCCTACAATTTGACAAGCTTTACCTGTATAAAATATAAAACAAGTATAGATTATAGTTGTTGCTTTACTCGTATGTTTAAATTTTAATGATAATAAAGTAACAATTAAAAAAAATCGACTGCGGAAAATTAGCTGGCATATAAAAAGCTTTTCTATAACATCACCTTTTCTGGTTGGAAGGTATATCTTCGTGCATAAAAACTTTCATGATCATCGGTTGAATAGTTAGTTAGAAAGCGTAACAAATAACCTTTCGCATTTATAATAATAGTATGGATAAAAAACATGTTTTCCTACTGAATGACGTTACAGCGGCCAATCTTATCCGAGACGAGTGAATTCAGAATTCAACTATCTATTCTTTCTAGTAATTTTGCTATGTATTGTTAGGATTAAGCAAACTAGATTCATAATTATATCACATTTTTATTTTCATGCTGGCAACTTTGTTTTTAAATGATCTCTCAGTTGTCATTCTGTGATTGGTTGACGCCGGTTGAAGTAAAATGGCGGGAACCAATCAGATTTATTTTATCCAAGCTTGAAAGCTACAACTTGACAGAAGACGTTATTGTTTTCATGTTGGCGGTCGATTATTCTCTGTTGAGCGAATCACGAGTTAAGTCGAGTAGAATTGAAACAGTTTTATAACCAACATCTTTGAAAAGAGCTACTGTAGAGTTTCTTATCGATTCTTCTCTGCAATGTCTGCAATTCCGAATCGAGAGTAGTTTCACCACCAATAGAAATATCATAAAGTAATTGAAATAAAAGAAGGTATTCAAACAATCAAGAAGTTATTATTACCTGAATCCTGAGTACGCCTACATTTCAGAAGTGGAGGATAACCTACGTAAGTAATTGTGATAATTAATTATAAATTCTTTAATTATTTTGACAGATTTTTAAGTGTAACGAATAAACAAAGAAATGGTTTTGTGACAAATGGATAAAGTATATCACAAACTACAACTTTCACGTACAGTTTGAGATTGTAATATTTATAGTCTAAATAGCTAAATAGTTATTGATAGAGGTTGCGAGTAGTTTTGTTCAACCTGTAAAATAAAATCTTGGTTGGTGCGTTAGCTATTTAATTGATGAAGGTACGCACATAGACGTAATAAAAATTCGAGCTACCGTCAAATGAACAAGAAAGTGATGCATCCCAATTTCCCATGTAAGTACATGCCATCACGCTCAAATTGCATATGCGGTATATGAAGACAGACCAAGGCCATTAATTTCATACATCTGGCAATATACTACACACTCGCACGTAGATACTCGGCGCTATTATGCTGCTTCAGTATCGGATGTTTGACAGCGAGAAATCGTTTGCCTATTTTATTAGTTTATGGGAAGATCAATGATATATTTATACTATAGACCGGTTACGTCCCTACAAAATCACCGCATAAAGTGATCCGAATAATAATAGTAATAGGCGCATACATGTACAATTTAGTTCCATGATTTATTTATGTGTATATATTGTTTATACTTCCTGAACACACAACTCGAAATTGTAGACGATATTTAGGTATTATTTGTATAAATAACGTTCGTTGTTGACCAAAACATTTATTAGCTTACTATAAATTTCCTCTTTTGAGCGCCTCATTTTTCATGCGCTAGTAACACAAAACACATCTAACAGTGTTTAATATCATTGGGGTAGACTGAAATGTTGTTTTCAATAGGATAGTTGACTCGTATAAAAATAATAATTATTAAAAATAATATTATACAAATAATTGATATAATTTTGTATAGTATTTGAAAAGATTCCAAATATACCAATTACCTATTATAAAAGAAAGCTATATATTATCATCTTTATCAAATTGTAAGTCGAAAAAACGCATACCTATACATATATTAACGTTGTTCATTTTCTTTTGTTCGAGTTCGAATGAGTTACAAGAGGGAAACAGACAAGAGATACCATAGTTGCAACAGATGTCGAAACGAGACAAACAAAGAGGACAACCGTCGAGCAGTCGTGGTGGTCTGAGTCAAAGCCGGTTTGAGGGACTAGAGTCCAGCTGAGACGCCGCCACGTGGAGTTTTACTTCAGTTGAGCGACGCTGGAGTGCTAACCAGGGTAGTCTCTGGGCCATGGACCATAATGAAGTGGTAAGCTGGTCACAGGAAGACTCGAGGTTGGGCTCGTGATTAGTGGAGTGCCGATCAGGGTTGTCTCTGGGCTATGGACCATAATGAGATGGTAGCTAGTCACAGGGAGACTCGAGGTGGGGCTCGTTATGTGGAGTGCTGACCAGGGTTGTCTCTGGGCCATGTCGATCATAGTGAGATGGTGGCTGGTCTCGGAGAGACTCGAGGTCAGGTTTCTGGATTGACGGCGCCGGGGAGTAGAAGTGGCGCTGGTGTGACGGCGCCAAGGCGTTGAAATGGCGCTGGTGTGACGGCGCCAAGGCGTTGAAGTGGCGCTGGTGTGACGGCGCCAAGGCATTGAAGTGGCGCTGGTGAGACGGCGCCAAGGCGTTGAAGTGGCGCTGGTGTGACGGCGCCAAGGCGTTGAAGTGGCGCTGGTGATACGGCGCCAAGGCGTTGAAGTGGCGCTGGTGTGACGGCGCCAAGGCGTTGAAGTGGCGCTGGTGTGACGGCGCCAAGGCGTTGAAGTGGCGCTGGTGTGACGGCGCCAAGGCGTTGCAGTGGCGCTGGTGTGACGGCGCCAGGGCGTTGCCGTGGCGCTGGTGTGACGGCGCCAGGGCGTTGCAGTGGCGCTGGTGGGACGGCGCCAGGGCGTTGCAGTGGCGCTGGTGGGACGGCGCCGGGACGTTGAAGAGCGGCGCGAAAGAGTCCGCCGCGGGCATTGTACATCAAATATCAGGTCATCGTTCTTTATTATCTCTATAGTAGTCTTATAAGTATCTTAAAGTCTAACTAGTACCTTCAGTCTTGAATCTCGACAATTATTGCTGTTCAGCCCAATAGAATAGTAAAAATTCAAATAGTAAACCTTTTTCCAAATTTTGACTACTTATTGCATTAAACAGTGAATATCTATCTAAACACCTAGTCTGGTAAATTTATAAGGTAAACGTTGCGGTGTATGGTTGAGATTATAGGATCGCCATAACTAAGTTCTGCTTCTAGGATTGGCCAAGATTATTTATTCAGCAAAAGTGGTAATAAAATAAAAAAAAAACAGTGTTGAAGCATAAAAATAAAATTTAATGAGTAGATCATACAAAATTTAACATTTGAAAAATTGGTTTTGTTAATTTGTAACAATTCGGGCTATCACTTTCATCATTCATTGGAAAACTGAACCTTAAGGGAGAACTAAAAATCTACTAACATTAACATCGAGCTAATAATAATATTAATTTATTTGTCATGAAAAAAAAAGTATCAAAATGAGATTACCGTCATGTGAATTTGAGTCAACTATTATTGTTCCGATAGTTGTTTCACTCAATGGTCTTATAGCGAAGAGCTTCGACGAATACCTTAAGAAACTTTCGCTTAACTGTTGGATCAAGAGTCAGATACAAAAGGCAATGATTGTTGAAATGGCGCGTATTGTAAGGCGGTTCACTCAATTATAAATTTCTAATAGTGTTTTATATTATATTTTGTTAACAATGTTAAAAAAAAAAGGTCATATAAATAAATGAGAGAGAAAAATTTATTTGCCTTGAAAAAGGGTTAGAAACAGCGACGAGTGATTTTACATCTATTGAGTTCTTGTTCGTTCTTGGCGCAAATGGTTCATTTTTTGAGTTTTACAAAAATATATATTTGAAGTATAGTCCTTAGTAACTTCATGCAAACCAGAGGAATTATTAAAAAAAAATGAACGTAAAAGCACTTTCGTTTTACATTAACTTTATTATATTTATTTTACTAGTTTTGTAGTTATTTTACAATGTTCAGCATTTCATAGCCGAGTATGTATATTTGTTATTATTAATAACAATACGGCGTATTCTGAATAATATGTTGTATTTAATGCGATTATGTTTTTGTTTTCTACTTGAGTAATCTTTATTTTAATTTATTTATTTCACTTACAAGAAGAGCACTTAACTTTTTAATAAAACAAAAGGTACGTGTTAGCCATAAGATTTCCAGATATTCAAAGATGGTCTTTTTCCAAAACCTATCCATTGAATTCGAATCAATATCTACTACATTACTGAGGTTATTTACTTTTACTGACAACAATCGTCATGTCGTTGTCGGTCGTGCAACTTTCTGGGAACAGGGGAATTAATTCATAATTCATAGCGCCAAGAACAGTTTACACGTTGGAGGATACAAAGGACTGATCGGTTTTCGTGGATAATTAAATCCAAAATATAAGCATAAATAATTAAGATTTGGAACCCTCGTAACTTTAATTATAAGTTTTGGACTATAATTACCACCATTAAATAAATTAAAGTATGACATAACTTGACGTTTTAAAAGTGCTTGTAAAATGAGCTCAATTGCAATAAATGAATTTTGAATTGTGATTTTTTTAGTAATTGAACACAGAGCTTTGTGTCCTACAAAAAAGTATATTTAATAGTAACCTTGCTGAAAAGGGATTCCAATACCTAAAGGATAACTATTTAATAAAAGATAATAAATTGTATCGTTACTTAGAGTCGTATAAAGATAATCTCCGTTGAGAGTGCCGAATGTGGCAGATAATTATGTCGCATCATGACTACTTTGGTCACTTTGGGGCGGAGAAGACACTTAAAAAAGAAAAAAAAAAAAATTATTGGTTTAGGAAAATGTCAAAGTTCGTTAAAAATATGTAAAGTGCATTGAATGTGCATATGCCTATACCCGTTTAATACCCGTTTAAACTCGAGAGAAGGTCTGCTCCATCCTTTCGCTAAAGTACGAGTAGATGTGATGTTTCATACCATACATGTTGACCAACTCAGACCTTTCGTCAAAACAAAATGAGGTTAAACACATTTGCTAGTGATTGTAGATGGATTCACCAAATCATGTCTTATTAAGCCTGTTAGATGTTAGTAAGATGATATATTTTTCATGATTAGATTGCCTGACCGTAATATAGCTGACCGCGGTAGCTGTTTCGTTTCTTACACCTTTACTCGATTTTGCTTGTGATAAATGTGTCACTAAGCATATTCTTAACGCAGTAAGTCCTAGGTCAAGTAGAAAGGTACAATCGGAATATTCTTGACAAAGGCAGAAAACCAGCCTGAGTTTACTCTGAAGGTGAACTCGTTAAGATAACAAAAAAAAAAGATTTTTAATAATGATGAACAGAACAAAGCTCATGCCCTCATATATAGGGCTCTATCGTGTCTCTAAAGTCCTAGGGTACGATATCCTATTCCTAGGATAGGTATCAAGTAGCGCAGGTGTCAGGCGTAATCGGCCTGCAAAACACACGTCCCACAACAGTTGCCGCCGACCGTATGTTGGCATGGATAAGTACATATTGCTGCTTTATAAGATGAACGGTTAGAGCAAGAGCTCTGATGATAAGGATTATATAAAGATGATAATTAATACTTGACTAAAAAAAAAAAAAAAAATTGTTTATTAATGTTCGTATGATTTTAATTTACAATTTTATATAAGAATAAGAATTGTTTATTCGAAAAAAAAAACTCAGTACTCAAATTGCAATGACGTCCTGGCCCTTAAACTAGGTAAGCCCGTGTCTTAAGGGCCAGTGACTTCCCCAGGTGCATATATATGCATAGGTACAATTACAATAATGGTGTAGTTAACATAAAATATCCAAATAGAATTTTTACAATAATCAGGTGTTTTGTGTGTTTTATATTTATTTATCGATGCATTTAAACTGCAGGTTGATTTTTCGTTGTTACAGATGAGACACGAGAATCGATCGGATCGTGTCTTGTCACTCTCGATGGAGCTGGAATCAGGCACGAGAATCGATCGGATCGTGGCCTGATACACAGCAGAAACACTAGAACCAGGCACGAGAATCGATCGGATCATGTCCTGGTATGTGAATATTAGAGTATGTTGCCCCACTGGCTGCCACAAGTAAATCGATCGTCTTGCAGGCATATATGTGGGGTAAGCTGATAATAGTGGGTTATTCGATTAATCGATCGTTCGAATCCCAACGAAATAGTTAGAAGTCATATAAGTGAAAGAAAGCATTAATCGATCGTTGTTTTTCTTATCAAGCAGATCTATATAATTACTTACGAAGTAATGTGACCAATAATAGCAGTATGTAATATAAATATTAATAGTCTTAAAAGATAATCAGTTTACGAATGTAACCGATTATAATGATGTTTGTGATTGTTGCATTAATTATGTTGATTGCAATGTGTAAAATCAATTGAGAATATAGTCTGCAGTTTACGAATATACCTAACCGTTTTTATTGATATTTGCAACTGTTGCATTAACTATGTTGATTGCGATGTATAAAATCAATTGAGAATATAATCTACATTTTGATATATAAGATACAAGAGTTATTCAGTTCATAAAGTAAGTTTATTAGAATGGTATTAACATTGAAATTTGTATACAATCAGAGTTTTATAAGAATGTACGAGTAGAATAATATTATGAAAAGAGTAAGAGTAAGAGTTTATGTAAAGAGTGACAACTGACTAACTTTCGATTGTTAGGATGCCTCCTGGCGACATGTGCGGGGCGCACACGTTGTCAGGACGGTCGATTGTTAGGATTAAGCAAACTAGATTCATAATTATATCACATTTTTATTTTCATGCTGGCAACTTTGTTTTTAAATGATCTCTCAGTTGTCATTCTGTGATTGGTTGACGCCGGTTGAAGTAAAATGGCGGGAACCAATCAGATTTATTTTATCCAAGCTTGAAAGCTACAACTTGACAGAAGACGTTATTGTTTTCATGTTGGCGGTCGATTATTCTCTGTTGAGCGAATCACGAGTTAAGTCGAGTAGAATTGAAACAGTTTTATAACCAACATCTTTGAAAAGAGCTACTGTAGAGTTTCTTATCGATTCTTCTCTGCAATGTCTGCAATTCCGAATCGAGAGTAGTTTCACCACCAATAGAAATATCATAAAGTAATTGAAATAAAAGAAGGTATTCAAACAATCAAGAAGTTATTATTACCTGAATCCTGAGTACGCCTACAGTATAATATATTTTTTTGAAAAAGGCACCTAAGAAATATACAAGCAACAATAATTTTCCTAAATAACAAAAACAAACCACGGTGGAAACTGTAAAACGTGAAACAATACAAGGATTTGTTGTTACATAACGAGTTTAGAAACTCGTGCACCGAAACTGTTATTAGGTCAAAGTTTAAAACAATGCGTGAATGTTGAAAAACATATGGAACTGAATGAGTTCTAGATTTTCTAGTGTTTAAACAATACAAGCCCAAAATGAATCGAGGTCGGAACGTTCGACGAATGCAATGCAAAACCTAGTTTTATCGAGGACATATAAATTTATGCACACTACAATAACAGAGCTCTAGAGTTCGTTTAAGAAATATTGTTGTTGTGCGATCCCATAGATTAGAGATATATTATTTTCGAGAAAGCGGCACAGACATATCTAATACGTTTACGGATGACGATGATGAGATAATAACTTTGATACAGAAGTACCTATGAATATTTTTTCCATTTCAATACTTTTTTCTTCTTCTTTTAGTGCCATTTCCTTTACGGAGGTTGGTTTACGAATATCCTAGCTTTAGAGTGGCAGTTCATGAGTCGTGGAGGTTTTTGAGGCTGGAGGTGCGCTGTCTACCATATCTCGGGCTTTCTTTGATCTTGCATTAAACGATACGTCACGTATGCGTCCTGATTTCCTACATTTAATATCACTTTTAGCCTCTTGCTATTATCTGCAATACCGTCTCATTTCGCCTCTTATATGTCCATGACATTTTAAGCATGCTCCTGAATACCCACATCTAAAAACTCCTAAATGTTAGCACATTGTCCACGCCTCCTAAATTATGATATCCCAGGGAAAGCCCAGCATATGAAACATCTTACTAGACGCATCCTGTGTTTCATTATGAGAACTCTGTTGCAGAAAAAATAATGTTTTGCTAGCTGTAATTCCATCATACAATCCCGTGAATTGTGGGCCTATAGGCTTATTTTGTTTAAACTGGATTAAATAGCCAAAAGCGAGACACCTGACAATACGTATTATATTATGCAATTGGTAATACCAAATTCTTACAAATAAATTGGTATAAACCCGAGAGCCGATGTCAAACGTCACTGCAACAATTTGCATATTATTTACATGCAAAATGTACGTCATTGATTATTATAATAAATCATCATATTGTGACAGATATTATCTGGGTGTAATGGGCAAAGCGTACGCAAGTAAGACTTGTTCGTTTTATTTTTAGGCATGTATGTATGTTGATGCTCGTCAAAATATTGATTACATTTGAAGATATTTTATAATCATATATCTTGGCTGACTTTGGGCATCTAATACGAAGGGAGTGGAATGAGTCAAAAGGAGATTAAGGTGACAAAAGCAATGTGTGATATTCAGTAAGAAGAACGAACTGTGCCAACTCCTGTTACATTAGATAAGTTGAATATAGAATTTACTTTCTTTATGGCAATAGGAAAATTTGTGTAAAGTTTTCTTAGTTAACTAGTAGTAAATGAATTCCTTCTCCAGCAGGGGTCTGTAACAAGTCCTCAGGGTGGGCAGTATGCAATGAATGTAAGCAGCTTGCAGCTATATACAACAAATGCAATGCAATGTAAGCAGCCTGCAGCAGTGTGCAATTATTGCAATGCAATGTAAGTAGCCTGAGTTACCAGCAGTATGCAATGTCACTCCTTGGTTTACGAGTAGATACTAGATATGTTTAATAACGTCTTTTGGATAAGATCTGATTTATATCAGCAGAATTTTCAATCTTATCTATTAAGTCATTAATCGTTTTCGATATTATTATATTAGAAGTCTTCTCTACTTCATGAAATGGTATGGTAATGGTGTGTATTAAGCAAAAAATAATATAATTTCCCCCATATTTGGCATTATGTTTGCTACAGACCATTATGGCTATAAATGGCGTGACACCATAAATCGCGGGCCATGGAGCTACATTGTACACCATGGCACCTATACTCTCTTTCAAAGGCTAAGGACATTGACCCAATTCAAATAGGTTAACTGTATGGCAAATGACAGTTTACGGCGGCTGAATAGTGGACTATAAATTAGAGGAAAATATATTAGGTATTGGGACAGACAGGTTAGGTAAATTGGCTTTTCAATGTTATATTAGGTACCAGTTAAGGTGGAGTTTATTGGATTTCAATGGAAAAGAGTTGAGTGACATCGAGTTTATAATTCAGACTAATAGAATTGCATACCTATTACAATTCTAATTGTTAGACTTACTTTTCAAACACTGCAAATATTAAGTTTTGTATAGCCGTCAGTAAGTTGTCGAAACAGGTGTCTGTTTCGGCAAAAAATTCAGTATTTGCACATTCTAATGCATTTGTTCTTGAATTGTTAATTATAATCATTTTAACAGAAGCAAATCAAGGAACCCATCCATCATCATCATTATCAACCTACGAGCGAACGCTCGCGACCTTATCCGTGTGGAATTCAGTATTTTATATATCCCGCGGGAATTATGGATTTTTCCGGGATGAAACCTTTGTGTTAATCCAGAGTAAAATCTATTTCCATTCCAAATTTCAGCCAAATTGCTTTAGTAACCGCAGCGTAAAGGAAGAACAAACGCAAAAACATTCGCCTTTGTAATATTAGTGTGATATGATACTTTTTAATTCTATAACGAAAATGATGATAATCTGGCTTAACGGTTTCCTCGGCATGAATGTAGCAGCACCACACTACCAAATTTTCAACTCTAGAAGATTCATAAGTTTCATACGTAAAAAGTTTCATAGAAGAAAACAAAGGTCATCATTTGATAGCCCGATT
Source organism: Bicyclus anynana (assembly GCF_947172395.1). Lineage (NCBI taxonomy): Eukaryota > Metazoa > Arthropoda > Insecta > Lepidoptera > Nymphalidae > Bicyclus > Bicyclus anynana. The sequence continues at coordinate 6,705,306 of NC_069083.1, forward strand.
CAAGACTCAAAACTCAGGGCATCGTAAAGTCAGTTTAATAGTTAATATTTAAAAAATCATAATGTAACTAGAAGAAAAAATAATTCCTTTTCTGTTTAAAGCCATTTAAGTGGATAATATAGTATAGTAGTTAAAAGTAACTTTATGGAGACATGAAACTCATAATAGACCAAGTAATTACGTAGAAGTACCTTGTAAAGTATGCCTATAATGAATGCGTTGTCTCTTTTGTCTATGGTTCAAAGGGAGGTGCGAAGGAGGACTGGTTCCGTTACCGCGGGTATACGAAACTATAATTCGGTATATACTTAGGTACTCGTAATAAAGACCGAGTATAAGCAAACTATTCGACTAAAACCATCAGGGAAAACCCGGTAAAAACGTATGCAATTGATACAAACGTCATGGATACGGAATTTGTCTGTCTGTTGCTGGAATACAAATTTTTAGACGATTATATATTTTATTCGATAGAAGTGTTACTTAATCGAATGTAAATCATTATTTAAGCATTATATGCATTTAACACAACATAGTCATGAGAATTCGTTATTAGTAACTGCTGTCATCTCCTTAGCGAAGTTTTTTTGCTTATTATCTCTCCTTCTAAGATAATCTTGGACACGAAAACTGACCTCCACTCGGTAGGTGTCCAGAGAAGCTCAGTTTCCTGTGTACGATGGTAGTCATGAGCTCTCTTTTTTTATTTGCTCCAGTACCCTGTTCGTCTGCACTTTGCTATGGTAGGCACATAGGCAGCTTTTATAAAATCACGAAAGGCTAACTATTAATAACAGGCTCTCAATAATACGTATACCTCCTTAGTAGCTATAAAATGGATAACCTACTAATTTGATAACTATTAGGTATTATAGAGCTGATATTTGGTTGATGATGTAAACAATGATAAAATACCCAATTTATTTATCATTTTAGGTGATTACGGCCTAATAATTTAAAATATTATTATAACCTTTAGCCACAACGAAAGATTAGTTGTTCGCCGTTCACTTAATCCAGTATTCCCGTTTTCACTATTCACGGGTTTTTCGTATTGATATTAAATATATTATTATATATTTAACACAAGGGAACAAGGGTTTTACAGCCAGAACATAAATCTTATATTTTAGTTGTACTACCCTCACCTTCATTTAGTCACCAAAGAGCCGGGACAGGGGGCCTAGTGGCAGTTTGATAGTGTTACTGTCACGTAACGTAAATGCGATTTTCCAAGGAATTGAAACAGCGCCATCTAGTGGCACTACTGCACAACTGTTTCAATTCCATATAAATTTGAGTTTACGTCAACGTGATAGTAACACAGGTCTAATATAAGTGTTATTAAAACTTTGCGATATATTTAACGTTTTCTGTACTAGGGATAATATGGGCAGTTCAAAACGTCAAAGTCATAGGAGGTCCTGTCAAGAATGCACGCAACTGCGAAGAATACATTAGGCTTTATGACGTAGGAACATTGTTTAGACTGGGCCACGCCGCATGGCGCACGGTTAGCACTGTGGGTGGCAATTACTTTGTAAGTTACGCAATTTTAAGTCCCGCTAAATGAATAACTTAAGGGCCTGTATATGCTAGCGGAATTGTCGTTGTGAGCGGAGCGTAACTTTTTCCCCCACGCCCCCTATATTTTTACGCGTTCACTGGTGACCACTCTTAAATACTATAAAATAAAATATTGTTGGCCGCTTTACCATAGTCCATGCAGTTGACGAATTATTATCGATTGTTTTGCTTTAGATAAATAATAGTAAAATAAATAATCTAATACGAGAATAGTAGTAGTTCAACATAATAGTGTAAAAGACTGTGGACATTCGACTGTATTCACTTTTAAAAGTGATGTAAAAATTACTATTAATTAATAAATAACTAATGACATGCAGGTAAGTTATTATAAAAAATCGGACATCAAGCCGTTAGTGCTGCAGGCATGTGAGAATACTTGATCGTCAGTGCCTGACATAACGTAACTATTTCGGGCATCGTTAAAGAGTACCTAAACTATTGTAATTTTAACCAGCTTGCAGTAACTAGCTTCTACTATTATGGAAAAAGGTAGTTTGTGCTCTTAAAAATAGGTTGATAATAATAATCATGATTTATATTTTTAACATTAAAAAAATGCACTTGTTTTTTGTATCTTTTGTAGGATTTCAAAAAGCAGAACTATGACTAGCTTCATCCGAACTTCTGACAATCTTATACAAAAAGTCTAACTCTCACTCTAACTATAAGTACAATAAATTGAATGTAAACCACAAAAAATCCAGACAGTCACAAAAAACTGAAGCTTTTTCTTACCACATCAAAGGTCACGTAGCAGTAAATCTAATCTGTAGGAAATAAGATACATTATCGTCCATTTGATAAGTAACGCGCAAGAAAAATAAGGAAACCCAATGGATTTTAAGGTGTGACGCGTTTTCATTGTTTCATGAATTTTCCGTGTCGCGATAATGCTTCAAATAAGTAAGTACTATTGCATTGTCTGATATATTTAAGATTGTGATCGTGATCGATTGAATATAATAGGAGATGACAAAATTAACCGAGTATTAGAATTTCTATCAAGATTTCCTTAAAAAACTTAGCTAGAAAAAGTAGAATTATACTTTTTCAGTTTTTATTTATATAATTCTTAGATCAGGGATCCCAAACTATTTCGAACAGAGAGTGTTTTCAGTGGAACTATTCTGTAACGATGGTTTATATAACTCGATAGTGCGAGTTTCGAATTCACCTCTATCTTTCTCTTTTTATAATATCGTGTTAGACATAGATAGATACATCAATCGAGACTCGCACTTGAGAGTTATACAAGGCACAAATACAGAATAGCCCTGCAGATATGAGTTCATACCACTGACCCCTATTTCATTATTCATTTAAATTGCTTTTGATCAATGACTTTTTAGGGTTCCGTGGATCGAGGTGGGGATGAGCCATCTGCTTGATCCTTCATTCTTCAATAAAATACCTATAATAAAATGAAATATCCTCCTACTCAAATGGAGTTTTATAACAAAATGTGGTCCAATAAAACGATTTTATAGAGTTACTTTCTATTATTGATTGCTTATAAATGTGAATGTTGGTTCATAAAGCATGTTGCCGAGTGGTCAGAGGGCCTAGTGGCAGTTTGATACTGTGACGATCGCGTTAACGTAAACGCGAATTTCTAAGGAATTGAAACAGCGACATCTAGTGGCACTACGGCACAACTTTCATCTAAATTCGCGCTATACCTACCCGTATTTTCACGCGAAGAGGAACACAAATAAAAAAAGGTTAAGGTGTCTTCTGGGAAAGGAGAATGTGGTCAATATTATTGAAATATATTCAATAATATTGACAACTTTCCCCTGTCCCAGCGGACACCTTAACCTTTTTTTATTTGTATTATAAGCGACTATATTGTGTAATTGTTTATTCTTCTAGAGATTAGAAGCCTTATGTCCGTTTATAAAAATGGGTATAGTTTATATACTTCTATTGATTTCATATGAAGTAATCAAATGGGGGACTTTTGATTTCTTCTTATGCAATCAATAGAATGGAATAATTCTTAAGCGCCAGACATTAAAAGCTACACATTTTCCTCAAGAGACAAATTGCATTACTCAACCACCTACGTAATTAATATAGCACAATAAATTGGTCTCGCCTTGAGGATATGCGACATAATTCTTACATATGGTAACCTATATACTTGACCTGTCTTAACTAAATTGTAAAAATCTGCTATTTGAATGGAAGTACTTAACCGTTTTCCTGGTATGTTTGGGTTTTTTTCCTTGTAATTCTTCATCATCACTTCAGATGTGAAATCTATTTATAAAACAAACGTCAGAAACGGCTAGACCGATTAGACCGGGCTGCTTTCATTGTTTCTCTTAAGTCAGCCATTGACGGTCAATTATTCTCACGTTTCTGCAGCGCAAACGGCAGCGAAGACGTTTCATAAGTCGAGCCGTCATGCGCGCAGCGACCAATACACGATCAGTTATAGTCGTGGGTGCTGAAGAAACGTGAGAATAATTGATCGTCAATGGCGTGCATTACATTTTGTAAGGTAAGATAGAAAAGTTTAAAGTGCCGGACAGAGTAGGTAACGTTTGATGGCCTCCGTGGCGCAGTGGTATGCGCGGTGGATTTACAAAACGGAGGTCCTGGGTTCGATCCCCGGCTGGGAAGATTGAGATTTTCTTAATTAGTCCAGGTTTGGCTGGTGGGAGGCTTCGGCCGTGGCTAGTTACCACCCTACCGGCAAAGACGTACCGCCAAGCGATTTAGCGTTCCGGTACGATGCCGTGTAGAAAACAAAAGGGGTGTGGATTTTCATCCTCCTCCTATCAAGTTAGCCCGCATCCATCTTAGACTGCATCATCACTTACCATCAGGTGAGATTGTAGTCAAGGGCTAACTTGTAAAGAATAAAAAAAAAACGTCAGTCGGATCCTTTAGTAGACGAACAAAAATACGGACTACAGAAAATCGATGTAGGTACCGTAACTAGAATCAATAAAGATGGCGAAGTTATCACGCCAACAGTGTGGTCGGTGGAAACCTTTGATTATATATACGTCATATACGTCATATATTTATGACGTATATATAATCAAAGGTTATATATACGACGTACATATACGTATTATATATACGACGTATATATAATCAAAGGTGGAAACCATATTCTGATGCACAGCTGCACGTAGGCACAGTACATATTTCTTTACTATATAGGTATGTTATTTTAATGAAACAAAACATTCATTTTCTGAGTTTAACTATTTAATGACAAAAATAATTAAACTATACGAAAGCTAAACTCTATGTGTTCATCAAAAAACAAATTAAAATGTAGGTACTAGTAAATCGCTAGTCACACCTAATAATAATTTTAATGAAGTTGTTCCTAAATGAATGTCAATTTTGACTATTAAGCCTAGAAATAAAGTAAGTATGAAATGGCATGCGTTTTCTAGTTTTATTTATGTGTGTTTGTTGATAAACATTCCGCATTGTGTTTGCTTTACTTCTGTCTTTTGCATTAAGGACTTAACATTAATCCATAACTATAATAATCAGAGCAAAATCTATAGATAAGTCTATAAACCGGCCATACCCACGTCACGCGATCGTGTTCGCCAGACTAGTTACAAAGTATTTCCACCTGAGGTCCTTAGTCATGAGTCAGACACACATTTAATTGAAATAGATTTGTATGTGTAACGTACCGAAACAAGATTAATTATTTGGTGGAACGGCTTTGTCCGCATTTTGGTCACTAACCGCGACATATAAAATTCAAAATACAAAATTCATTTATTTCAATTAGGCTTAGTTTACAAGCACTTTTGAAAGGTCAAGATTATGTCATAATTTAATTTAATCTAATGGTGGTAATAATAGTCGAAAACTTCAAATTAAAGTTACGAGGGTTCCAAACGCGCATTGGTCCGAGAAGAGCCAACAACAAACTCAGCCAAGGTTTATTTTTTTTTGTTTACTTAAAATTAAGCACACAGTTGTATAATACAGTCACCAAGCTTTTTTATCATTTATATACTCATTGACACTATAATAAGACTTTCCTAAAAGCTTGCGTTCAATAAACACTTTGATTTTTTTTTAAAAATAGCTTAACATTTATGATAACAAATTTTGTGTTAATATTTAAAAGCCTCAAAGCAATACTTCTAAGAGTCTAAATTTACCACGAGATTTGAAGTTTGAACCCCGCCCGTTGGAATTTTATTACTACTCAACTATGACTACTGGTAGACTATGACGCCATTCGGCTCACTGCTGAGCTCGAGTCTCCTCTCAGAATTAGAAGGATTAGGCCAAAGTCCACCACGCTGCCAATGCAGATTGGCAGACTTCACACACATTTAATTTCTTAAAATGCACACAACTGAAAAGTTGGAGGTGCATGCCCCGGACCGGATTCGAACCCACACCCTCCGGAATCGGAGGCAGAGGTCATATCCACTGGGCTATTACGACACCAATTGAAAAGTCGACTGCTACAAAAAATATTAAAATATTCAATCAGATTCTGTTGTTCTTAAAATTCTATTTTTTAAGTAACATTTTAATTATTCGCGCAAAAAGATTCTGACGAATTTTAAGGAAAGAGGAAAATATTGGTAACTCTATAATACTATATCAGAATAAAATTCAAATTATTAAAATATTTGATATTATCTATAAAATATTGTACACATACATTATAATAAAATTTACATAAACGAGGCGTTAACGCTTTGCTTGCAACCGTGATGAAGTAATATTTTTAAAATGCCTAGATAAAATAAGACAAACCTATAAACTCTCTCACCTGATGGTAAGCGATGATGCAATCTAAGATGAGAAAGAAATACTAAAAAACAATTAAAAAAACTTCAATCGGCCCAGCCGGGGATCGAACCCAGGACTTCCGTCTTGTAAATTCACCAAAGGCCGTCAATTTTATTGTTTTATGAAATGAAACATAAATTATCCGATAACTTAAGTATCTTATTATATAGATGTTTTCCCAGCGAGAGTGAAATATATGAAAAGTCAAAATTCAAAAGAAGAAAGAAGATTTCTTGTTATCTCTTTCAAGTTTTCCGGTCTAACATCATGATCACTTTATTTTTATTGTTAAGCTGTGATTATTAGCATAGATTATAAATAAATAGAATTAAAAGAACTTATATTGTTATTCAGGCAACGTTTGCCCATTCATTGTTATTTTTTGCCATGGGTTACCAATCGTTGTAATCCATCAAGTCAAGGCCGTTAACATATTTATTTTAGGCGCCATCCGACGATGTACGGCGTGCCATGTGCAAATGAATCTAATATACATATATATCATATGGACACATACATCTGACATAGACGACTCATAAATCTTGTAACGAATTCGCACTAAATAGAATCGTATGTAACACTAACGCTTATAAGCTATTAGCACTTCCATAAGTTGTTGAAAATTTATGAGGCGTCAGATTGTTTATATTGTCTAGTTTAATTGATATGTTATTATTATGTAAATGTTTACGTATGTAGATACGTTTTAAATTATCATAATTATCCTTTTCTTGTCTTTATACCTTAAATGGGGGCGGCATAATCACATCACACTAATATTATAAAGGCGAAAGTTTGAGTAAGCGTGTAAGTATGTCTGTTCCTCTTTTACGCTGCGGCTACTGAAGCGATTTGGCTGAAATTTGGAATGGAAATAGATTTTACTCTGGATTAACATATAGGCTACTTTTTATCCCAGAAAAATCCATGGTTCCCGCGGGAGTTGTGAAAAACTGAAATCCACGCTGGCGAAGCCGCGTGCATCCGCTAGTATGTCATATTTTTCCATCCACCTCTGTCGTAATACATTGCAATGAACCTTTAGGGCTAGAGGCAGCACTGAAGGCATGTAGAAATCGACTTATGACCGTCAAATTATAGTAAGCGACATTTTCAAACTTACTTGTACTTACTAAAGTTTTGATTCACTAAAGGAACAAAGGATTTTGATGGAATTCAGTACAGATAAAGATTACAATTGCGCTACTTTACCGCTAGATGAAGAGGATCTGTGGTAGGTAAAAATCAGCAATTTACATGGATGAAGTTAGTCATCAGTTACTTTGTAATATTTTATCTCTAGTTGACTTTTAATTTTTATGATGTAATTTTATATACATCTTTACCTTTAGTACTTTGACCTATACTATATACATTTTTATTATTGACATGTTAATAAAGACGTCCTTTGCTGACAAACGCACGAGAACGATATTTTGCAACAAATATTCTAATCTCTTACAAACGACGATGTATGTAAATAAAATGATGCTAATTTTTGACGAACGACATTAGTGTGTTGTGTAGTGTAGACAAAATATTATACATACCTACCGCTTACATAAATAAAGTTATTGATATTGTCAATGTCCTTAAACTAAAAGTTTAGTAGTTTGCATTCGGAAAGGAAAACTCTAAGTTTAAGTTTTGATAATTTTAATGATTTTTGTATAACCAGGCGACTTTTAGATTTCTTCGAATGTTGAGGCCTTTGTAAATCCATAGATAAGCCCACAAACTTACATCAATGGTTTATACTCAAACGTCCAGGTTTTAAGATTTAGGATGTCTAAGATATTTTTTATTGTCACAAATAAGACTTATTGACAAACCTTCAGCGAGCTAAAATATTCTAGGGCTTTCTTGAAAACAAAATTGTAACTGAAGTAAATTTAAGTGCTAAAAACGCCTTATCACCCAACCTTGAGGCGTTCAAGAAACTAGTGTTAATATACGCGCACACAAAGTGGCACTAACCTACCTACATATCTAATTACACAGATAAACTGCTATGTGTCACAAAAATATAAGTAATTGAAGTTGAAGTAATACACAATAAACATTATTGAATGAGAAACTATAGTCACAGTAGATATATTACAAGCAGTAGTTGGACTTCATACTAAAGGTCGAAACGCGAGCTATACCTACGCAGCTCGTACGTGGGGTGATCATGGGGTGAAGACCGTTGCGACTGTGCCGCGGTGACGAACGCAGTGTATTGGATTTTTTAATTATGACGACTAGGAAAAAAGTTATTATTTTTATAAAGTTTGATTAATATTTTGTATTCTAAAGGCATAATTTAATAAATATATATATATAAATAAATGCTTAAATGATAAAATTGTGTAAATAGGTAAATGACGTAAACGTTAATATAATATTATTAAATAATTATTTATTAACTTCTTCATTTAGGTTGTTTTCTTTGATTATTATGTAATACATAGATTTAAATCTTATGACATGTATGTTTTGTATACCTGTATTTTAAGGTAATAAAGAAGTTACGTAAAGAAGTTGTTTGAATTTAACAACATTATTGTGTTGCTCATACTTTAATGTATTTGAATAAAAAAATCCAGATTTTTTTATTAAACTACTAGCGAACCCGGTCAATCTCAATTTGTTTTTTGTAGTTCCTTCCCTACATGCCAAGTCAGGGTCAATTTTTTATCGTCTATTCTTTAGTGTGGGGGTATCGTTATCGGTATTTTTGTACATTACATAAGGGGTTAAAGTGCTAACATAATCTACGGAACCCTACACTGCGAGTGGCCCGACACGCACTTGACCGATTTTTTATTATTTGGTCACCTAGTGTGGTGGTAATAGATAGATGGCATCACCAAAATAAATATATGAAGGTCCTTCAAGATCATTGATTAGTATCAGCCTTATTTAAATCTACCAATCAAAAAACAACACGCATTTTATTGATCACTTCCTATTTTACTACAATTTACAAAGTATTTTATTTGTTTATTTAAAAAAAAGTATATTTACAATCACATAACTAAATGGAAACACAAAGTTGGCAAATGTAATTAAAATGCTGGAGGCAGGCAGCCCTATCACATGTTTACGGAGCGCGCGGCTGTAGGTATTTATTTCAAAAATATGGCCGAGTTATTATACTGCTTGTAATATATCTACTGTGCTATAGTTGAGAAAGTAGTTTGATAAGCGTAGAGTGTTTAGATACAAATTTGAAAAAAAAAAGACAATCGACTAGTGGAAGATAAAGTCATTCTGCTTTTTTAACTTTGACTGAATATAACTATAACTTATTTGATTGATGACTGGTTTATTTAAAAATCATTGTTATTGGTATATTTTGCTTTTCCGACAGAATTGTAAGCGCAAGCATAATAAAATAGTTTCAAACAAAAAACATAGTTTAAATTTGAGTAGTTAAGTAAAGATTTCCAAAGTCTTCTAAGTTTTTAACTTCGACTCCTTTCTGACGATGTCCTTTCCCTTATAAGGATATTACCCTATAGGAATGTATGCACAGGACCTCTTAAATTCATGACTTTAGTCTTAGATTAAGAAACCATTCAAAAGATGTTATGAAAACCATCTGTCTTTGTGATTTTACATTGCTTCAACATTACAGTCTCAACGTTCACACCGAATGGTTTATTTTCGAAACCTATTAACATCTCAAATCGACAACCAAACATACAGAAGTACGTGATGTATCCGACAAAATTCACGTGTTTTTCTAAATGGGCTGTGTTATATACAATTCCACTGTTATTGTTAAGTTTATCTCGAAGTGTTTTAGCTTGCAAGTTATCAGTACAGAACACAGTCGTTCATTTATCAATGCTGCGAAAGCTGCCTTTGTTCGAGCTTCGCCACGCGGCTCGATGGCGATTTCTAAACGGTTTCTTGTTTTCAACATCAGTACGTGTCTGTACATTATCATATGACGGAGATAATTTCTCCCAAGTGTAACCTCGTGTCTCAAATAGTGGGCTTTTAAATGAATGAGTAATATGTTCTTCTTTATATTAATGACTTCTTATTATTCTAAGACAACACAAAGTAGTATGTTTTGTATTTATACCAAAATCTGGTATAGTGTCTTTAGATATAACTTCTCTAGAAATGTATGTAAAGAGATGTAAACGAAATTTGATGTAAAGAGTAAGTAGAAAAAGTATTTAGATTTCAATAAAGTGAAAAACAGTGTTTTTTGGGACCCTAGAACTGATAACAATGATTTACTTAAATCTTCAAACGATATTCCAAAGTAAAGTTTTCTGTGATTCAAATTTTCAAAATCAGTTTGCGATTTTAGTTTCAATTGCGATTTTGATTCTATTAAAATTATACAAAAATAGAGCAGGTGAATGTATCTCACTTATATGATGCTTGTCTATTGAAATGATAAAGAATATAGTGAATTCATTCACAGTTCGTGGTATAACTTGACTGTAGAACTGGTCAGACAGCCTCCATTAGATACTTAATGTTTACCTTACTTATTGCCGCCGACGCCCACAGATTATTACAACGTCCAATGTAATAGTAGTGGAGTTGTGGTTATAAATGGTACTTTGGAAGGTCTTCTGAATTTGGACGGATAGTGGACTGCAGAAGGTGAAACGCGTAAACTTGCATCATACTAACTGATGCGTTTACTGAATGATCACATTTTTTCCTACTCTAACAAACGAATTAGAGAGAGATGAAAACATTTTTCAACAATACTCTTAATTTATAGTTTAAAATTACCACTTGTCAATGTATTCAAAGCAAATTTCAGTACGAATTAAACTGGTGTCATCATTTACCTTCTATAGCAACTTATATCAGCTCAAGGATCCCTAATAAAACTCCAAGGTTACACTAACGTTTCTAAAACTACTTAATGGAGATTTTTATAGACATTGCCTATTTATAGATAGTGAACCTCGGCATGTTATAAATGAGCTGATTAAACAAAAAACAATTATGAATATTGTAGAACATACTCTACTTAACGTTACGTCTTCAAGCTAATTTATTATGTAATATTACTCAACATAGGTAACTATTAGAATTAATATTCTAACAGTATTTGTTTATGTAAACAGATAATAATAACATTCGACCTTAAAAGTTATCAGCGGTTGTAAGTAAGTCTCATGGCAGTGAATCAGACAAGTTGGAAAAGAACAGGGTAACACATCAAAAATGTGCATAATATTCATATATGAATGAATCATTTCAAGGTTTTTTAGACTCTCTACATCTTTAATTAAGATCTGTCTAAAGAAAATCTGCAGAAGGTTTAATATTGCACCGTTTAATATTAAATTTGGTATAAAACGTTGGTAAAATTTGGTATAAGGATTAGAAATTTTTCGAGTGGATAAATCCAAATTTACAATATTATCAAAAAACTTATGCCTAGTTCGGACTACTTTAGTATTTTAGTCAAGTACGAATAATTTTTGGTATTAATGCCCAAAAATCGCTCGTACTCGACTAAAGTGCTGAAGTAGCCTTCGAGATTAAATGAGGTAATTTGGTCCTATAACTCGCGTCAAGCATTTCTAAATTAGAAACACTAGTAACTATATAAGGTCTTATATCTTTATCTATCTTTAAATGGTATCGAAAAACTTCAAACATTATAATTATTGATATTAATAACTTGGTCCATCTTTTAAATTAATGTTTTTCGTATTCTTCATTGAATCTACATACTGGCTACATAGGTGTATCATAACATTGATAAAATTATTAAAATTAATGTTTGAAGAAGATAAAATTTAGATTTTGCAAACAGACGATAATGTAGTCGAGTAATAGACGATATGATATGTTAAATAAATTGAAGTCACCCTGATATACGACTACTCTGTACAGATGCCTGTATATTTACTACTTTACTTATTATTTTGTTAAAAATTGAAGCTTTCGTAGAAATATAAAAAAAACAACTTGTAAGGTTGTATAAACGTTCTTTGTTCGAAACTAAACATGGGAAACACTGGGCATGTATGCCCTTAGTGTTACACACACAATGACCGTCAAAGATAATACATATTAACATTATCAAAGAATGGGCCATGTGGTATTCTTGAATTTTCAGTTTATTTATATGGAAGCTGACAAAAGTATTGGAATATTTACCGAACCATTTAGGGGATAAGTTTAGAAGATAGAGAGCAGAAACGAGTAAGAAAAGTAGATACCCTAATAGACTTACCTAAGAAAAGTATAGTTGAAGAGGGAATTTTAACAATTGTTTAGGTCAGTTTGTAATTAAAATATTGGCTCGAAGGTATTAAGTTCCAGAAGCGAATATTTTCTGATACAATTGCATCACATGCCAAAGTAGCTGTTTCTTTATATAACAATAGTCTACATTTGATAATGTAGATTATTGAAAAGTAAAATAAAATATAGTTCCTAACCAATGGTTAGATACAATATGGAAAGATGCACACGATGAAGTGATATTGTATATAGATCAGGACATGGCTCATCAGGAGGGTCATTATTGTTCCCATGAGGTGTCGACAGAAGAGAACAACATAAAAGAAATATATAAGTCACGATTACTGCAAAAACATAATTTTATAGCAACAGTCTGAATTGAATGTAAGTTTTGAATTTGCGCATGTCCTAAGTAATGGATTTACTGAACTAATTTAACACGTTGCCAGGTTGTAGTGCGATGTTTTTCTACGAATCGATCGGCAGGTTTATGATTGTCAGGTTCCTTGAAGCGTCCAACCGCGGCTCGGCGAGGCAGACATTTCCTGATTTCATGATGAAAGCCGCTTTGCGTGACTTGGTGCCTACTAGGCAGCTAGAATTAATTCTAGAGTGGAAATGGAAACTAATTTATGCATGGAATTGGTTTGTGATACCTAGTCATATAAATAATATGTAAATTAACCTTGACCCTTTAAAATTTGCAGAACAGACTTACATAAAGATATCACTCCTTAAAATTTAAATTTATAAATTTCCAAATATCCTTTTTAGTGAGTCTCTCTGAAAGGGAACCCAAATTTTAGCTTGATAAAGCACTTTTTTCCCATAAGAGTTTCAATTAAATAAATTCCTAATAGAATGCTGCGGCATTTGGAATTATATTGTGGTGTAATATCAGAACAGATTGAATTACTATACAAGGTTGACAATTCATTATCATTGATTAATTCTTTTCACAGTTTTATAATAACAGCAGACACATTATTTTTTCTTTTGTACATTCTGCAACATGGCGATCTGCTCATAAGCAATAAGCCATCGTTTGCTGCAGATTCCCTAACAGCTTTTCCCCCTTTGGCTGGTGTCAGACGCAATCAATACATAAATCTATGTTCAAAACTGATGTAATGGTAGACGACGTAAAACGACTTCAATCATCAAAGTCGTGCTCATAGAGAAACTTCCTGTAAGCAAAACTAAGCTAAAATTCGTATAGTAGTTTATTTTTAAAACATTACTAATTAAGAAAGGATTTTAGGAAATCTCAATTTTATGAGGGAAAATGTAAGGAAGAAATTTTGTATTAAAGTCTTACTACTTAGTTTTCTTAGTCTTTAAGTAGTTTCAAAGAAAAATGACTTTTATAAGATTAGTTGGGTAATCTAGGATACGAGTATATTTTTGTGCACGTCTTATTTATCATATCACATGTAAATGTAATGTCATTCATAAGAAGCTGATAAGTGTAATCGATATACATAGTTTCACTATACTTTTGTTACTTTATTTAACGGAGCAATTGATAAAGAGTGTATTCGCCCGAAAGAGAATTTGAAAAGAGAAAGGCTTTCAACTTTTTCAATGTTGCAATAAGCGGGTGACTAAGAACTATTGCGTATCGGTTTAATTCAAATCAGCCAGATGCATTCGTTCCGCGACACAAGACCCACTTCTCATACTAATGAACCTAAATTATGTTAAGCTAGCATAGCTGCATTGCTATTCTCAAATCCAAAAATTTGAATGCTTTTCTGAATTTCATCCTTTATCAGACCGTACACTTGATGCAAAGTAACCTGTTTTCCCATCAAAGTTGTATATTTTGTTTCAATCAAACGAATTAATTCTAGTTGAAGTTCCCATGTCATCTACTTTAACAAGATCAATATTTTATTAGGCGTAGGTAGGTAGAGTCTGCCAATCCGCATTGGACCAGCGTGATGGACTAAGGCCTAACTCTTCTCATACAGAGAGAAGACTCGTGCTTAATAGTGAACCGAATATAGGTTGATAATGATGAAGCGTAGGTAAAGCCTTTGCTAGGAGTTGGTATTTGGTACGACAATTGTCTAACTGGCAGTGAACCGACATAAGGAGACTCGTAGAGATATTGAGGTTCATGTTAAGACAAAAGAAACGATGTTTTTTCTATGTTTAGCATTTTAAGGCCAATGGTTTTTTAGAAGGAGATTCATATTATGTCATCTCTTTTAAATGCATTCCCATATAACCGAAGCAAGACTTTAACATAATATTTACGACGACCTAAAATCATTTCAATCCTACAATTTCAATGACGAAACAAAAGCTAAGTAAAGAAATTTTCAAACAAACATTAAGATATCTTCCTACTTTTTATTGTTCTTCTAACAGGAGTACTTTTGAACTCAATAAATATCATAATCGATATTGGTGATGCAATCAAGAATTACATTACAATATTTATATAACTAGCAGACGCCCGCGTAGAAATCAGGTTTTCGCAAATCTCACAAAAACCATAGATTTTTTCGGCAATCCCGTGTATCTGTCTTCAGCCAAGTGCGTTATGTAGTTGCGGCGTTATAGAGTAACAGACATACATACAAACTTTCGCGTAAGAGATGTAGTAGTACTTTTTTTCTAGATTTATATTTACGTTCAACATTGACGCAGCACTGACTGATTGTATGTTAATCTCAAAACATCTATGGGCACAAAGTCGTTTACTTCAAGGAATTGTGAGGATAATTCTAACAACAGAACAGAGAATTATTCAAAGTATCTTGATGTGCGGTATATTAAGTGAATGTCAACAAGTTAGTAGTTCAATTATTATTGCTGCTACGAATGTTCTTGCGTCAGTGGTTGGTAAGTCTGATGTTTTATTGCAAAACGGGAAAAACGTGCGTTTCTGTCATAATTACCTTCATACACTTTAAATGAGTTGAACAGAAAACATTCAGACGTTGCAAAATATTTATTCAAAGTTTACTTAGTGTGTATATTACTTGTATATTATGCAAGTCATCAGGTTGAAAAAACGTACTTCCCTTTTCTTTCCGGTTAATCAGTTCTTAACTTTTTAGACCGCTAGCGACTCGAGACCGTTGTGCCTGGAAGTCCATGCAAGAGGCATATGTCCAGCAGTAGTCCATCGGCTGATAATGACGATGATTTTAATGATGATGATGATGATGATGATGATGATGATGATGATGATGATGATGATGATGATGATGATGGTGATGATGATGATGAACTTCATAGCTCCCATAAAATTGGAGATCTAAACTAATCTTCATTTTATGGCTCATTGACCTTATCAGAAGTGGAAATTGTGTTGTAATTAACACTTGCTACTTAGCCCATGTCCACCACTTAATATTATCACTAGGAAGTATAGGACAGTTGAAGAGTGCCATAACCTTCATTATTATTTTACATCTATCTAAACATATAAAATAATTTAGGAATAATTTTATATTCTGGAATTGCTAGAAACTTAGGAGTTGCATCTTTATAATAGAGCTAGAGAGAACACTATTGCCACCACTATTGTTTACCGTTTTCTGAGAAGTTATGGAGATAAATCTATGAGCATTGGAACAATAAGTAATACTTTTGGTAACTATAATAAACAAAAACCAGAAATAGAAGCTTCATTTACACGTACTTGCATGTTGGTTTTTAAAGTTCTTGTATTGAAGACGAGAACCTATTTTCAACAATGGCTAGTTACGACTAGCCTTCATCTTGATGATCTTTCTATAAAATCCGCTTCCTTACTCTATCTTTACTTGGTACCGCGTGTAATTTTATTTAGGTATTGTATTGTCTTTTTTGTTTCATTATTATTGAACGGAAGCTAAACGGAACCGAGCTTTGAAGGATCAACAGGTAAACTCACTTTGACGTTGACATATATGAAATCGAAATTCTATGTATCAAATGGCAGCCAGTGCCTACTGACAACCCTTTGTGGATATCATACAGTAAGAAGACATTTCTCAGTTTATATTAATAGGTTTTTATAAAAGACCAAATTAGTGAATTGGCCAGCAGTTGTCACTTTAATTTTTGAGATTGCAATGTATGATGAGATTGCAATATTTTTTTAATTTTTAAATTAATAAATAATACAGATTATTATTAAATATAAGTTTAGGTTAAAGATAAATTAATTAGTCACATAAGTAGGCTAGATCGTAATTTCATGAAATACCAAATTTTACTGTAAAGTACCAATTTGGTATTTCATAAAATAGAGAAAAAAAATATATTAAATTTTTCATTATTATAGGTGTTCATTACCGAAATGTAATACAATTTAAATTTTTATTATAAGTCTTCCTGGTATTTTGGGTTATCATTCTAATATTATGAAGGTGTTTGACCTCTATCAAAATGCTTGTTTACATAACGCATTCACAAGGGTTGATGCTTTGATAATGTTTACGCTACTCTGAATCTTATCGCTGACTTCGCAGAGACTAAGGATGGAAATATCTTGTTTTTCACTTTATTGTTTGCGGTTAACATTCCTTTGCGATAAGCCTTATGAAGCTAATTAGAGGCTGCGGTAAATTGTTCTTAGATATTTTTTATTTAAGTATAAATTACATACGAATTGAAGAAAAGCAGACCGAGGTTCATGATTTTTAATTAAAAATACATTTGTTAGCTGGTAACGTTGATAAAATAATCAAAAGCGTCAGAAGAAAGTAAAACAGATGAAAACGTTGACGCTATGACATTTTGTCGAGTCTCCGTGTTGAATTTTGTCGAAGTAGTCACTTGTCAGATCTATACGAAAAATAACTAAATAGGTTTGAAGTTTATTGCATCTAAAAAATCTATATAAACAACACTGCGTTTTGTAATGTTATTTCAAAAGGTAGTTCTTACCTTAACTACAAGTGCCAAGGATTACAGGAAACTTGTATAAAGATCTGAAAGTGGTTGACATTAGTAAAAAAACACGCGTCGAAAGCCTGAAACTGTGGTAAAGTTAGGCAGAAGGGAATTAAGTCATGGGTCACTTTGCGTGGAATGAACGAATGCGTGGATCAGTTTAAGAAGTACGATCTTAAACGAAAGCAACGTCCGATTTGACCAAGGCGCTTAAAAGTTTGAGCGAATTTTGCAACAGTCGGCAGTTTAGATCGTGCCGATAAATAAGACTTTATCAACGTACCTATCGTTGATGGGGTCTACATAAGAGCATGCCCCAACATAACTATTAATATAACATTCTGTCTTGTCGTCATCCCTAAACAAACCGGAAGGTTATACTGTACAGAAATGGTCATGAGGCTAGAAGGCGGCGAATTATAATGTCTATAATATAATGGCGGTGATATAAACAACACAAACAGACGCAACGTCAAAATACAGTCATGTGACTGAGTGATGAGTAAATACATTCAGGGGATATTAAGTTCACTTCAATCTTCGAAAGACTCATAATTCGATAAAAAAAATACCAGATACTGTAAACTTTTTTGATGATTATCCTCAGTAATAAATTTACCCATTCTTAAACGATCTTGTATCACAAAGTATTTGCGGTTATAGTCCGTCACTTATTACGTAATGTTGGTTATTGGCAAAATATGTATTTTGTGGACAATATATACCTAATATGTTTGCACATTCAATATTTTTACGTGCTATCTGTTGCGACAATCATCGCATATAGGTACATGCACTGGCTATTTAAAATAACAGTGGAAAATTTGCTGCTAAGTTAAACAAAGATATTTCGGAATCGGATTGGTGTCAGTTGCTGCCGAATTTTATTAATAAATAACATATTTACAATTTTATTTCTTGGATTATGACAACTTAACGCTATTTCAATAAACACAGAACATTAATAACGCTAAAGTTAATCATAAATATCCGAAAACTTACTAGAGTACTACAAGTTTACAAAATTGTTTCATTGTCTCGTCATTGCAATTTTCAAAAAAAATTTTCTTTCAAATTCAAGTTTTTTTCAACTAACTTATTATTGTATGTACCTAAGTGATACCATGATAAGTATACCGATTGAGGTTATCAGAAAATAGGGTTCGATAACATATGCGGAACCGGGTCCAGGTACCACACGATTACACGAAATTAATGAAGTAGTTTTTTTATTACAAAATTGTTCCAACTTTTTTTGATTCTATTAGTGGCATTGTCTCATCTCAACAGACTGCGTCATCGGTCCAGTGATTTACATGTTTAACAAACTCTTAAACTCAAGAAAAAATGACGGGAATATAGCCCTCCAGTTCCAAAAATCCTCGAACTACTACTCTGGCTAACTCGGCCTGAACGACATTGCCATTCAGTCCTTAGCAGTGGGTAACACTATTCATCAACCATATACTCGTAGTAATACAATAATTATGGTAACAGAGGTAAAAGTTAGAATAATGGCCCTATAATTGCACTAATTGGGCCAATGTACCAGTCAACGGTCAAAAGCCTTGGTAAACAACGAGCATTTAAAGCATACTTTTGAACTTTTTAATTACACAGTTGACGGTTATCAGTAGATAAATAATAGATAGATTCAAATAAATAACCGTCACATTTTTTCTCATATTAACAATAAAGAAGATCCTATACTCGATATGGTCAAACGGAAACTGATCATCAGATAATATCAGATTACTTCCTTAAAATGCAAACAAAACTATTTCGAGCGGCAAATACAATAAGGTTTGCAGCACGCGTGTACTTTGCAGCATGTCTGGAATGTTCTGTTGGTTCTAAGAAAACTCTCTGATTCCTGTTTGCAATTGCAATGTTTTTGTATTTCGTAATTAAGCGACATGTTTTTGTTGTTTTTATAGGAATATTTTTGACAAAGTCTTCAATAAATATAATATTACATAATGGCCACCATCATGCTCTAGATATTTTACACAAATAAACAGATTTTTTGTTCATTCATTGTTAATCAAGGTGGTTAAGCAATCAGAACAAACTGATGATTTCCAAGGGCTCGTTGGTATGATATTGAAGACAGTCCAGAGAATGAATGAATGTTGATAAATAGAAAAACGAAGATTCAGAAATCTACAAAATCTACAAACAACAATCAGCCTTCGTTCTTTAGGTATAACTTACGATGAATTAATTTGTATAATAATTACTAGCTGACGCCGCGCGGTTTCACCCGCGTGGTTCCGGTTCCCGTAGGAATATGGGGATAATATATAGCCTATAGCCTTCCTCGATAAATGGGCTATCTAACACTGAAAGAATTTTGCAAATCGGACCAGTAGTTCCTGAGATTAGCGCGTTCAATCAATCAATCAAACAAACAAACAAACTCTTCAGCTTTATAATATTAGTATAGATAATACTTAATACGAGTATGAGAAAAATCATGAATTTAAAAGAATCAATTTCGTTTCCCATATTTTTTGTAATCATTACCAAAGTTCATACCTACTCATACACGGGGTCTTTGACAAATCAATCGAGATCCTTTCCTGTGTCAATCCAAATCTTAATAAGGAAACATAAAATGCATAGGTACAATCTGTAGCACATGATCCGAGTCTGCTGCTAAAGGCACGCCGACTTCCTCTATATTATCGACGTTTGCCAATTACGTACAAGGTTAGGTATTAAACGATTTGCAGAGATGAACCCGATTGTTTTGATCAACAAGTAACTACCTGAGTACTTAGTTTCTTTTTTCTATGACATGGACAATGAATATAATGAGAATTTATGTTGTTTTTGTCTTAGTTTTTTGTTTCAGTAGGTAGGTATAGACATTGACGTTAGAATACCTCCTACAGCAACTTATTATGGCATTACGTTTGCACGTGTTGCTACGAAAACTGAATGAATTGTCTGCTTGCTAGATTTATCTATACTAATAATAATAAAGCTGAAGAGTTTGTTTGTTTGATTGAAAAATTCTTTCTGTGTTAGATAGCCCATTTATCGAGGAAGGCTATATATTATCCCTGTATTCCTACGGGAACACGAACCACGCGGGTAAAACCGCGCGACGTCAGCTAGTTTTGTATATTTTAACAATTTATTCCATATTTGTGGAGGAAAACTCTATCCATAGGCACCTATTTAAACTTTCGAGATGTTATAGCGGGTAATCTCTGGATCTACTTGACCGATTTTGAAAATTCTCATTTCAATAAAAAGCTTTATCTTTACCATAGGCTATATTTTAACCCCGTATTCCCACAGGAACGGGAACTATGTCTGTGAAATCGGAGAGCGTTTGATAGTACTTTAGTAAATTCGTTTCGCTCAAAAAGATATTAGTTTCACTTAATAAGATACTTGATAAATTATAATTAATAATCATACAAGTCTCTTTCAACCTTCAAGTTGAACAAGCAGTCGCCACAATAGTGGATGACTCAAAGACCTCGTGATTAATTAGAACTTTAGCACATGGGCATCTAGATCAACGGAATTGTGTCGATTGATTGCTACCGGCTATGCCTACACCATCTGATGTCACCTTCACTTTGTTCTGGTCAATTTTCAAGGGATCAATTATACCAATTGTGACCTATTTGCAACAACTAAACGGGTTTTATCTATTCAATTGCATTTATGTAAACAAATTGTTGTTCTTACTCATTCATATAAGTCTGGTTATTTACATATTCAGCGTTAAAAAGATTCGTTTCATTGATAGCCTATGTTAGAGATTTCGACTTTCGCTCGTGAGATTGTAACTCAATCCCGGGCGTGGAGCTATGTGTGCTTAAACTCTTGCGTCAATGGCGAAGGAAAACATCGTCAAGAAACCTGGCATGCTTTAGTATACACATAATGTTCTCAAGGTGCGTGAAGTTCACCAATCCGCTTGTTGCTTTCTTTACTTCGATATGATGGGTTATAGCAGAAGTGACGCAGAAGATACGGTTGGCGTGTGTAAAAGAAGATACGTATAATAAAATGATGCATGATAATAAGTTTTTAAGTTTAGCGGAAAAGGAGAAATCAGAGAGTTTGATTATCAGTTCAAAAGCAGTAAAAACTACGTTCATATTCCTTTGTGAGCTTTGATCTACACAAAAGCTAAACGAACAGATGAGGGTGCCTCCGATACCGGAAGTATTAAGACAATACGCATTTATGTGGGATCGGAATGAATACCATTCAACCAAATTCAACACATGAATAGATCTAATTCAAAGCAGAAACGTCTATCTGAGATTCAGTATGGAGGTCAGTCTGGATATAAATTTAATCAAATACTCGTACAGTTTGAAATAGTATCTGAAACCAATCAGCAAGTAGGAGTGCGACTTATGAATTCCAAGCAAGATGACTTTGAAATATCAGAACGATCAACGATATAAGCTTCTCAGAACAATAAGTTATTATTAATAAATTATTGCGACATCTCAATGGAATGAATGAAGCAATTTAACACGGTAATATGAGTGTAGGTTACATATATGTACACTGACTGTGTAGAGGTTTGTGCAAAACTTTCAATTGTGCAATATAAGGATACAAAGGCTTTATTCATTAAATGAAGGTTTTGATAATGCTCAGTGAAGTGTTAAAATGCATTCGGGTTCATTCTACTGGCGTGACTCTATCGAAGGCCACTGATCTGTTGTAAATTAAAACGTAATATATTAACGTCTGACATCAGACACTGACTTTAGAAAGGTTAGTAAATTTAAGGAAAGGTCGTGAATATTTCTCAATAATTCCAAGTTTAAATTAAAGAAAAGTGATCAAGGTAGGGATTCTTCATTTTGATCTACTGAATTTTTCATCCGAATAACCTACATAGGTACAATTTGATCAGTTTACATCATTTTACAGGAAGTGTAATTTGTAAATCACACCTAATTAAAATGATCATTATTTTAAAAGAGACTTGATAGAATCACTCCAAACTTCCAAAAGTCATGCATTTTTGAAACGTGATATTAAAGTTACAGAAATTTAATCTTGTATTTCTAGGATCTTATAATGAAGCATGAATTAGCAACGTACCCAGACAAACCGCACGAAAATTAGTTTAGTAGTTTTGGAGATATGCGTTAACACAAATAGATAAAAAAGGTCCATCGTATTCTTTTTTTCGTCATTTGTACTCCCGCTGATATGTTGCTATCTGTTAATAGTATTCAACAGACAGATAAATAATACTGAACTGAATTAATCATAAAATTGTAAATTAAATATAAATATAATCTACAATTTTATGATTAATTCAGTACTTATAGCGAGTCAGGTACAAGAAAAAGCGTGATGCTTTACAAAATATATAGAAAGATAGCAAGCAACTTGTTTGAAGTGAATGACAATGATTAGATAAAGTTGAAAACATCGATAATTCTCGTAGGTGTGAACAGGTAAATACTTTATACGTACTTATGTATCTAACAAATTGTGTTGAAAACACAAGACACTATTATAAAGTCACTATTTTAGGTAACTAATTTAATGAAAAGGAGGACCATAATGATAATAAAACAGAAATGTAATGGCATAAATCAACTGCTGCTGTACCTGGCAGCAACCAGTATTGGAGGGGATATCTAGTCAGTGGCGATCACAATAGATCGGTAACGGTCAACGTGATACAGGACCTCAAGAGACCTGCAGAGTCGCGACATCAAGAAGAAGAAGAAGAAGAATGGCATAAATCACTACTAGGTAAAATTAGCAGGTAGGTAGGGCCTGACTTTTGAAGTATGAGGAAAAACAATATTCGTTTCCATTTTGTAGGTAGGTTTAGAATTTAATGTTTAATATAATATATGTTTCTACGTATAAAAATATTTCCTAACGAAGTCATATAGACCGAATTGAACTTGCTTTAATAAATATTAAAAAAAAAACAACACTCGCTATAAAGTACCATAAAGTACAGAAATGACAATGCATTTAAACTGTAAAGACTTCAATGTTAGTCAACATATTATGGACAGCAGACAAGATTAGGAAGTTCTCTAAAGATACAGTTATTAATATAATGGAAGTATTTTTATATAGGTGCTTATAAGTGCTGCTGTAAACCCCACTACTCGTCAATTGATGACAATTAAGGTTAATGACTATAGATAGGTAGGTATAGCGTTAGTATCAGCTTGAAAAGAACATTTTTATCTATTAATATTATGTTGTAAACCAAACACAAAAGGTGATCAATCAATTTCACAAAGATATTACAAAAAGAGACATTTTAAAACTACCTACATATAAATAATAGTGCGCACATTAATCCATTGTATAAAATGTAATAAACGTGACTTTACACATATGATCACTGTGTGCAATAAGTATTAGTTTACACTGTACATTCACAATAAAGGTATAGAACGAGATAAGGCACTCAACCTCGACGAGGATTACCTAAGTCGACAGACCCGTGCGCCGACGCAAGGAGTTTTAAAAGGCAAAATAGGTAAAACGGCGCACAAAGGACGAACCGTATTAATGTACCGTATCGCGTCAACCATTGTTTGCCAGAAAGAAAACACCACGTGACACAAAAAAGGTACACCTCTGATTCACAAAACAGAACGAGATTCATACGTAGGGAAAACAACGAAATTGTAAATTGAGCACTTTCATGGATGCGACATACTGCGCGGGCGATGAAAATGAAGGCAGTGCCGCTCGCCGCGCCTTGCCTTCAAACCTCCGAGTCCGACACTTTATGCACACACCGCCTTCGGTTAAATTCTTTGCATAAATAAGTGAGAAAGCTCCTTTTGCCCACGAATAACAACTTTTTTGCACACACTCCGCGAAAACTGATGCACTGCATCCAATACAATGTATAAAACAAACTTCCTTACCTTACACTGCGCAGTAAAGATGTTCTAACACGATCGATGAAGAAAAAACACAAGCGAAAAGTAGACACAGTCACGTTCGTACGGATACGTCGAGGGTAATGGCGCCGGTTCGGTTCGTTCCAACTTCCAACCCGTCGAATGTTACTCAGAGACTCGGAAGGCTATGCCTTGTTTGCTCAGTGACGCGGTACCTCATTTTGTGTCCCTTTCTTGTGGACGTACTTCGGTCATGCGATGGAATGAGAAAGGTGTTAAATTATCAACGCCGTATCATATACCTGTGGTGCAGCAACCTACATCACCGGTGCGCTTAACAATGTCATGTCTGCTGATAGTTTGTCTTAAAAAAGTTTAATACTCAAGTGAAGATGCATTTTTAATAATTACATCACATTATTACAAACAGCTCTTCAATTTTCCAAAAAATATATATAATTCGTCGTTTATATTTAGGTTTTCCGAATTTTCTAAAAGGAAATTATTTTAGGTGAGTCAGCGTAAATAAGTTTTCAAAGTTGTAAATTATAATTAACTAAAGTACTATATTTCAGAACAGAAAGTTGTATTAAAAAAAATAATCTCTATGGTTTAAAAATTAATATCAGTAAAAGTAAAGTAAACACAATTTAAAATAATACACTTTATTTTCAAATACGTTGTGTCGGTTAATTAGCGCCATCTTGTGATGGTTGTGTAAACAATCTAGTAAATGACGCAGCACGATCCTCTACGTGATTTCCCTCTTGACAACGTAGTGTACACTGAGGCAACGTAGTCTTGATGGCAGCTTCACTGGGCCGCAGAAAGATGGCGCTGCGCTCTTTTTTGGCCTATAATATTTTCTGTCTTATGCCTCAGATAATATTTTTATGGGCTTTATGTTACAATGATAAGGCTGAAAGAAGTGGAAATCTTTAGATACCCACACAACCTATAAACAGCATTGCTTTAGAAGGTGTGTGTGTTTGGAGTGGGACTTTAAAACGTTAAACGTGAAGTGTATGAAATGTACTAGACAGAAATTGAAAACATATAATTCGGTATACCTCATCATCATTATCATTAACAACCTATATTCGGCTTACTGTTAAACACGAGAGTAACCCTCTCGTGTTTAACTAATAGTCCACCACGCTGGCCCAATGCGGATTAGCAGACTTCACATACGTACAGAGTTTAAATTACACATAGGTATCTGAAAGTAGCATGTTGCATGCCCTGACCGGATTTGGCTACGCCCTCCCAATCGAAGGCAGTGGTCTTATCCTCTGGGCTATCAAGGACAAAGGACTGTCGGTAGGCTACTTCGGAATGGTTCTTTAAACTTTACAATAAAAAGGTCTCTTGCCACCATAAAGAGCCATCAGGTCGGCTAGTCGGCATGATGGCAAGAAATCTGATTGGTGTTTGTTTCCCTGGGAAATGGAGCTGACCCTATAATTGACTTGCGTTGACACATTGGCTGCGTGTTAAGTATATGACATATTAGGAAGACAGAATCAAGATCAAGAGCAGCAGTGCTAAAAGCTGAAACCGGTATGTGCCACAGGAATGTCTCTCTTTTGCCGTGTAGTGTAGACACAAGGATCATCACAACACGCAGTATCAAAATTTTTTGCCGATACATTTCACTGCTTCTTGCAGTCTTGACAGACTTGACTTAACAATAGGGTTGGCTCATTCTTTGCGCAAAGGATCAGACTGGCTGTTCAACGCGGAAATGCAGCTGGTATTGTTGCCACTATTCCACGTGGGTGTGGTTTGTAAAGGTATTAGGTTAAGTTAACTTATGTTTCTTATGCCCCAAAATTTTTGTTTCTCACATTAAATAGGCGAGTGCTTGGCTGCAATCATGGTTGGCAGTAAGTGCAATTGCCTAGAAGATGTCTATACACTATTGACTTGAATATACCCAGGTTGTAGGTGGTAGGGTAACAGATGCAGGAAGGGTATTCCATAACTTCTCACTGCAGTGATCAGGAACGAAGAGCTGAAACGATTCAAACGCGTCCAAGGGACATCAACACGGATGCAGACCTCTGCTGGCAGTTCTACAGTAAAAAGGTTAGTAAATCAAATAGAAGGTATAATATTTGATGATAAATTCTAAAGAAATAAGATAAAAAGTAAAAAATAATCAAGATAATTTCGCAGATTTTAATTGCATGTTATTAAAATTACTATCTCTTTGAATTGCCGACAGTGAATTTGTTAGAGCGAGGTAATAAATCATCTATATGACTGATGTTTAGTGCTCGTGAAAGTCAAAATCGATTAAAAGTTTTGATCAAACGGTCATTAAAGAATTGGGTGTGGGACCATTTTTTGCACATACGCGTAGGTACCTGCTGAGACATATCGAATTATATTTTATTTTATATAACTATTTATAATTGTATTTAATTATATTTAATACTGCACTAGAAAGTGCAGTGTTCGTCGATCCCTCACTAGGTGGACTGACGACATCAAGCGAGTCGCAGGGATTCGCTGGATGTAGGCGGTTCAGAATCATGATGTTTGGAAGTCTCTACAAAGGGCTTATGTCTTGTAGTGGACGTCAATCAACTGATATGATGATGATGATAATGAAAGCTACTAGCAATAGTCCTTAGTTAACACACTTGACAGCAGCTAAAGTTTAGTTAATTTCCTTCTGTCGTTTTTTAGATTTATATACAGGTACACCAGGTAAACGATCCTGTTAACAGTGCACAAAAGAAAAACTATTTTTTACGATTTTTTTTAGAGTGCACAAAGGAAATCTACACTTTTTATTATATCTCCTGGTAATTATATTATTTTTCAAGAAATGACCTACTTAATTAAGATTTGTTATCGCGACATTTTAGAGGCCCGTTTCGTCTACCTCATTCGTGTTTTTTGGCAATGTCACACTCACATATGATTAATTAGTAGATAAGGTCGTAACAAACTTGTTTAATTTCATACAAACTAATTCCTTAAAAATGTAAATTTGATATATGATAATTAATAATAATATTAACTGTGTTTTTAATAGATGCTAGTAGCTAGAAGCTGTAAATATAAAAACTAGGTGTTTTTTTAGTTTATATTACAGATGTATTTTTAATATATTATCTATTGAGTTTCCTTTCCTTAATAAGCTCTACTTAGGGGCCGTCATTAAAGATCGTTAGTACACGGATAAATACGAATAAAGATTAATTATCTGTATGAATGGTTGCCTACTTTCAAATGGCAATTGCCCACTGGTTTATCCATTTACTGCCAATAAATCGATATGGAACCCGCGCTTCCATATATCTCGGTAGTGAAATACTAACTTTGTACCGGAACTGTGTTAAGATACTTTTAAGTAGAGGCGGTATCTTTTAAGATAACTTTTACATGTGCCTTTTGACTCTTACCATAAAAACGCCCAGCAGGACACGACGTGACGTGAGACAAATGTCAACGAATAGCAGCGTAATCGAAAATATCGCTCTCTCTTTCATTGCGAGGGTTCGAAAGAGAAAGCGATATTTTAAAGGTGCTATTGGTCGATATTTGACTTAATTTTTTTTCGAGTTGTTATACCGTGGTGCGAATCTAAGGTCTATAGTCTATAGGATGTAAGAAACAGACTGCGGGATATATCTACTAGTAGCCTCATGCTAACCATGTTTATACTTATCTTTTGATGATTTAATTAATTTCTTAGATTTTTAGCTACGTAGGTCTTTCAAAGCGTTTGACACCATTAATTTAGTAATACATATAAATAAAATTGAAATGTCTGTTTGTGATTTAAAAATACATGTTTTATCAAGTACTTATACTTATTTACACGGCGAACCACAAACAATTTTTTTTTTTATTTTTTGTCTGTCTCCCTGTTTCCGGCCTATTCTTTGAAATAGCTGAAGCAATTTCAAATTTTAAATGGGACTTTCACTGAAAGCTAGAGGAGATTATGGAGTAACGTATACATATATTTCTTCCCCTAAAAAATAATGGTATCCACGGGATTTGTGTAAAACAGAATTTCACGCGTACAAAGTCGCGTGCGTCCGCTAGTTTAGCTATAAAAATAATCGTATTTGTTGAATTGTATGGTAAACCACAATAACAAATACTCAATACTGTTTCGTGGGAAGCTAAGCATGCGGTGTTGGTCCAGTTTCGAGTTGCAATTGAGCAAATGTACTAATTACAGAGGTTAATAACCGCGAGAAGGCCGGTCGTTGGTCAGGAACTCGGCACATTATGTACCATTGGCATGTTATTAGATCCGTGCCGTGTATCTAGTAACTATGCTATTATGTGCGGATTGATGTGGCTTTAATCTGTGTAACTACATTGGCAGAAAAGGACTTATAGTAGGGGAGCCCGGGATGTTAAGTTTGCAGATACTTCAGCGTCATTGGAATCAATTAGATTTGGTACAGTAGATAATAGATATAGTAGGTTATATAATTTTTTGCTTTCAGCGGTAAGGAAAAAGTCTACAGACTTCAAAGACATTTTTTATTACTTTGGCTAACTGAAATCATCAGGAAACATGAGCGAAATTATTTCATTTAGGAGATTATTTCATTAAGAATAAGTAAAAAATTAACCGCGCTCGTGACTCGATAATAAGAATATAAGAGTTTTATTAACTTTGGGCCCCCCCCCCCCCCATTTCATTTCGTTGCGCTCAAATCGTCAGATTTTCGAAATTTGCATCTTTTAGCTATCAACTCACCTACCCTTATGTTAATCTGACGTCCTAGGGTGTGGGTTTTGAGTTGAGTTTTTTTTTGCTTGGCTTAACCAATTTAACACCATTAAGGGCTCATACTTTGTGGAGGTACTGAACAACGTGCAATGTATACTTCCTTATGTTCATCTGCCACGCTCGAGTAACTGCGAAAATCCCCACTTCGGCTCCCTTACTATTAAGTTTGTATAGGAACTCAATTTGTATCTCTACTAAAGCCTTAGTGAATAAGTTTTTTAAGACGTGAATGTTTCGCTACCATGATTAGCTATTTTAAGGGCCTATTAGAAGGCCAGGCCTTCGTCCTTACATATTATGGAAGTGAGACCACCATTCTGTTTTTTCCTCCACATTAATTCGATTTTTTCCCCCGGATTCGAACCTATAGGACCTTGTGATCTGCAGCCACACTGACTCATCCATTGGACCATTGGATATTTTTTTTATTCAGTTAAAAGTTTTTGAAAGTCGCTTACTTAAAATTAAACCTTCGTATTTCGGAGTAAGTATTAAATAAGTTTTAAATTTAAAATCTATGTTATACACTCGTAAATATAGACAGCGTGTCTGTTCCTTTCTCCAATTAAGTATATTATTTATGTACCAAAAAAGCTTTCCATGGTTATTTTAATGTTTCAATCAACTGTAAAATAAGTTTCAAATTTAAGAAATTAATTTAAGTAATATTAAAAGCTCTGCAAATCAAGTTGTGCTTGTAATCCGAAAGACCATAGCTTTTTTCTCGGTATGTTGCCCTGTTTGTCTTAAGTACTAACTTCTAGTACCTACAGACTTAGTTAAAGCCTTGTCCATTATGAGGTCCTTGGTGTAGCTATAAATCGTTGAGCTTTTTTTTCCAAGAAATTTGCAGTACTCTAAGTAAGAAGTTATCAACTTAAGTCTGCCAACTTGTGTTGTATGTGGTAGATTTTAACACCAAATCCTCTATTCTATATAAAGGGGGGTCTGGTATATTTCATAATAAACTTTATGTTCGCGAAATCTCTCTCTATCTCCATTCCGAATTTCAGCCAAATCAGTAACAAACACACACACACAAACAATCGCCTTTAAAATATTAGGTAGTGTGAACAGTAATGCCTTCTCTATTATCCCTTAAAGTTTCAATCTTCCAAGTAGCGCTTTCACCAGAGCGTCAGCGAGCTCATTACTCCACTGTATCTGCTGTCACAATACTGCGGCGAGATTTTAATTAGTTGCTTAGGCTGCCTGCACGGTGACTTCAACGACTGTCGCGGTCAAGTTGAGTTCCATATCAGGCGTCAGGTACTGACTAGTTTAGCGACTGTTTTCGCTTTTAGACAAGATTAAATAGAGAATTCCTACCTATAATTACAGTAGACTGGACTGGCGAGGAAATAATCATTTATTTTCATTTTCAGTAAGGGTATATATACCCATAACTAAAATATTACTAACAGTCTAAGAACGGTTTAAATAAGGTTTTTTTTTTCTTTTTTGACTGTTTGTCTGTTCACAGTAAACTGCGAAATTACTAAATTGATTTTCATGCGGATTTATAGCATTTCATTTTTTTTTGTTCTTTACAAGTTAGCCCTTGACTACAATATCACCTGATGGTAAGTGATGATGCAATCTAAGATGGAAGCGGGCTAACTTGTTAGGAGAAGGATGAAAATCCACACCCCTTTTGGTTTTTCAACGGAAACCGAAAGGGGTGTGGAATTTCATCCCATACCGAAACGGTACGGCCCAAGCCTCCCACCAGCCAAGCATGAAAGAAGTTTAGTATAATTTCTTAAGGTTTTGTTTAAATTATTGGAAATTAGATGATTGTTGGAAGTGTCGGTAAACGACAAGCCGTAGAGCTTCCATCGAAAACGCTGCCTAATCCCATTGACAGTAGGCTAATTCTCTTCGAAATCCTTAAAAAATAAGAAGGGTTTCAGTGTAAAGTCGCCGCTAGTTTGGGAGACGGTCGCACTTGTGTAGACGGACTTATAATAGCCGCTCAGCGCATAACTCCAAAGCTTAGTAATAATAATTTGTTAGACAACCGTTAGGTCAACATTGTTCAAAGCGGGTGCAATTTTTCTCACTGTAATGATTTGTGACCTAATCTATTTTTCCCATTGTTAGTTATGTAGACTTGAGCTTCGTTAAGATGTTCACACTGATTGTAATATTCATGCACTTCGATGAAGACGCATGTTGTTTTACGTATATACCTAACACCTAGGTATACCTAACCAATGATCATCTCAAACTCAAATAATAATGACATTTTTGGCGTGCATTCTGCATACTATGTTCATTTCCTAAAAAAATTAAATTGTCTTTTACTTTCTCAACTAAAGTTTTTAAATTAAGGTTTAAGCAATGATATTGTTATTATAAACTAGCTGACGTCCCGCGGTTTTACCCGTGTAGTTCCTGTTCCCGTGAAAATACGAAGACAAATATAACCTATGAAACTCACAAATAACGTGACTTTCCAGTGATAAAAGAATTTTCCAATGCGGAAAAATTTACCACCTACAACCTCACAAACTTTACTTCTTTATTATATTAGTATAGATGTTGTTAAGAAGAAGAAGACATACATACATAAATAAGTTCTGGAAAACACTGTTAAAACTAAATGAAATTTACACTTTTCGCATTTTACAGAACCATTAGGCGAGCCATTTTGGAAATGAGCTTGGTCAGTCAAATTTATTTAACTATAAAAAAGACGTTATGTCGGTTTCTGCAAGAATTCATGGATAGTTTATTTACTTAATTGTAATTATTTTATTTTAAGGAATACTAACAGTTATTAAATTAGAAGATAAACCATTTTTATTGTAAATTTATTCGATGGAACAAGGCGATATTCCACGCGAACTTAAGTACGTACTAAACAGTCGCCTATAGCAGAACATCACCTTGTAAGGCACACTCGTTAGAAACAGGTCCTACTTCTATAATACGTATACCTTCCTGCATCCTGAGAAAGGGTTAAGTCGTTATATGACTTAAAAGTAAAGTCGGATGAGACTGCAATCATAAAAACATACATTTTAATAGCAACAATTATTGATAGAACGAGATGATAACCTACCTTATATAAGGAGACGACCTCCGTGGCGCAGTGGTATGCGCGGTGGATTTACAAGACGGAGGTCCTGGGTTCGATCCCCGGCTGGGCCGATTGAGATTTTCTTAATTGGTCCAGGTCTGGCTGGTGGGAGTCTTCTGGCTAGTTACCGACAAAGACGTACCGCCAAGCGATTTAGCGTTCCGGTACGATGTCGTGTAGAAACCAAAAAGGGGTGTGGATTTTCATCCTCCGCCTAACAAGTTAGCCCGCTACCATCTTAGACTGCATCATCACTTACCATCAGGTGAGATTGTAGTCAAGGGCTTACTTGTAAAGAATAAAAAAAAAAGAGAAAAACCACTACTTTAACGTAGAATAATTTCGCAGAACATGATACCAATGTATCATACAATAAGCTGCCCACGTCCTATTGAAGAATTAGATGTTAAGCCTCATATGCCCGTAATTACGAGTCCTAAATAGAAATAGAGCGATCTGCTACAAGGCAGAAATAACTATGACCACGCAAGGCAGATCGTCATACGAAATCTGTCACGAAGAGCTGCTATGACAAACAATATGACCATATCAGAATACTTAGAAAAGATTGTTTGGG
The DNA here is from genome assembly GCF_947172395.1 of Bicyclus anynana. NCBI lineage: Eukaryota > Metazoa > Arthropoda > Insecta > Lepidoptera > Nymphalidae > Bicyclus > Bicyclus anynana. Next base: position 6,738,122 of record NC_069083.1, read on the forward strand.
TCAGTGTGGTCTTAGCTTTAGGTAATATGCTTCTTGCTAAGCTCTTTGCCAATTTAGTATCCAGTTATCACTGCGTATTAAAAACTTCTCATCAACAAAGTGTCTACCTACTTAAGTTCATCACGTATCCAGCATAGGCATGTTAATTTACCATGATTACCGGTCGTTATCAATCCGTTAACAACGATTAGCCTCGATGTGTTCGCCTATTAATCAAGACCGACTCCAGAGGGCTCCTTCTTAGGGTGGCCAAATGTTATATATAGTTATTAGGACTTTTAATTGCCGCTGACTTCCGTAGTGTGCTTTTGTGATTCTCATTTATTCGTTATTAGTATAAAAATTCAATTGCATGAGAAATTTTGCAGACCTCATACTTTACAGGCATAATTTAAAAAATTCAAAACGGTCACACATCCGAGACTGTGAATTCTAATCGCACGGTTAGAACATGAACGGTGATTGACCAAATAACTCAAAGAGTCGCTTGATTATAAACCACCAAAAAGGCTTGTTTATTCTGAAAACCAGGTCCCACTTTAGTCGAAGACTAATAATAAATTGTTTTCTGTTAAATTAATTAATTTGAAGAGTGCTTTGACCGCTTGAGATCCTAGGTTAAAAATGGTTTTTTTTTTAATTTTTTATCTTTCCATATTTTTCCTTCATAATATACATAGACAAAAAAAATATTAGGTACACTACTAGATGTATGATTCCTCTTGACCTGGCCATTTTCATTACATTATGTGATTCTTCTAGACCATGAGTTGAACCTTAAATAGAATGATAGTGATAATAGCTGTTTCTTCCAAATAGTGAATTCTTCTTTTGCATTAACGTTTACAACAAGAAGCCACAAATGGTCTATGTTCTAAAATTAACGTAAAAGGTCAGAATATTTAACGACAAAGTATCCAGGATTGTCGTAATAGCTCTGATGTGATGGTCACCCTATACTCACTACACGTCTATGGTTTTACTTGTGTCTACAAATATCTAATTATGTACCGTTAACAGTGCGAAACTCTCGGACAATATTTTGGCAAACGAGTTTTACGAATATTGTGGAGGATTTTGGAGAGTCCAAACCACAGGGAGACGCGTATAAATAAAACACGTAATTTCTTGTAATGTAGAGGTGCGATCGCTTCAGGCTTCGAGAGTGAAGTGTGTGGTTGATACATGGGGTGCTTTATTATATAGAGTTTGAAGCGTCCGCATTCCCTTATCTTTATTGCAGTAATAGTGTACAATACAAAAGAGACAGAGTTACATGTCTAAAGGAGATAGTAATACAATCAGAGCGAGATAACAATATTGTGAGAATAGTACAATAGACATACATCAGAAAGAGACAGTTAATATTAGAGTAGTAAAGCAATATAGAATATGATGGTTAAACATATAACAACAATACATGGTTATAACATGGTATAGTAAAGATATTTTAGTACACTATTAGATAATCTACATCGGCATGCATTTATATGCAATAATTATTGCTCTTATAACTAATTATCTAAATAGAGATAACTCTTAATCACATACAGGTATTATGATCAATGACATAGGGTTACATTAGATTAGAAAGTAAAGGTTATAACCTACTAATGGAGTAGTCTAATATATACTTAATATTAACTATATTCTAAGCGGATATATTAAATATGTACAAAGTATCGTCAACTAGAATTAGTGGACTAACAATTCTTAACAAATATTGAGCTAGATAGTCAACTAGCGATACGTTTTATAATCTTTATTTTATGTGTAGGACAGAATATTATAGGCCAAAATATATGATATAAATTTAACTAAGTATAAGTAGGTATACCTAATAATTCAGCACACTGCCACTAGCGTTATCTAACGACAAAGTAAAGGTTTATAGAATCTGCAAAATACATAAGAATTCGTATCTGACAACACAGTCAGTCTTAGTTTTATGTACGAAATATCAATTGATACAAAAAATCTATTTTAGTAGTTTTGCAAGTAATCTAAAACTTGCGTTATCTAGGATCAAGCATTAAAAAAAAAACTTGTACAATCATCCGACAAGAATTTTTGTTCATTTCCGGTGGCACGTTTAACAAACTTTTTACAAGGCTATTCCAAACTATTCATCTAAACTGAACACGGTTGATTTCAAAATGCAAGGACGTTCAATATTTAGTTGGATATGCCTACTCCAGGGGCGTAGCTACCGGCATATCAGCCGTATCTACACTTAATATTATAAGGGTGAAGAGTTTGTTTGTTTAAACGCGCTAATCTCAGGTCCGTTTCTTTCAGTGTTAGATAGTTCATTTATCGAGGAAGGATATAGGATATATATTATCCTTGTATTCTTACGGGAATGGGAACCACAGGGGTAAAACGCACGGCGTCAGCTAGTTAATGATACGGAACCCCCAGGACTACAAGGGCCCCTTATGTGTTAAGGAAAATTTAGTTTAATCCACAATCTCACTTAATTCCTTGCTTAAGTGTGCTCCCAAAAGTTGGAAACATCCTGCATAGAAGGATCCTAAATCATTGTCACAATTATTATAAGCGTGCATTTATGCTTTTTTTCTTGTGAGAAATCTTCCCTTCATTTATTGGGCCCCCCAACTAATTTCGATAAGGGGCCTTTCTAAGGCACTCTACGCCACTGACATACTCATTTAATTTGGAAGCATGTGTTTCTGTCACGACTTCAACGTTAGCAGACTCCCAAGTTTCCACCGGACACTGAGCATACAGTGGATGTGCTCATTACGTTACAATTCTATGGAACTGCCAATAAATATCTGATTAACAGTGTTACCAGTTTACCGAAACAATATTTTTACATAACAAGTGTTGGAGTAGGGTACATTATGATCATCGTTTCCTCGAACGGTTGAATGCGATTATGCTGATTGTTTTCACCGTTGTTTGAACTGCGGAGAGATTTATGAAGATTTCCGTTGTGTAATAAATCAAGGTGCTTAGTGAGTTTTCGATTTCTCTAACTATTTTATCGTGTCCAATATTTCATTTTGCAGTACAATAGTAGCCTGCAGCGTTCTGCTACAGTATAGTAATCGCACAGTGATGCAGACCCCGAGTCCAACACCGATTGTAGATCTATACGTCCTTTACGATCCTGACGATGACATAACGACTAACAACGCTTCCCAGGCAACATAAAGACAAGCTACACAGTGTGTTTGTCGGCGAAGACGAGGACCCCGATCTCTGACGTAACCCGGATGTGGGTTTTTCAAATCACGATCTCGGGGGCACCCGTACTGATACACTCAGGCCAAAACACTCCTTCAGAAAGGCTCTCTAAGCCGAGGTCCGAATCTCAGAGGAGACGACCTGAAAGTCGTTCCGCCCATCTCTTCTGCTTCTGCCTTTGGGCCTCATCAGGCGATGTTTCTGCGCCAAAAAGGAGCCGATGACACTTACACGAAAGAAAAACAACATTTACTTCCTCTTTTATTCACATCTATTATTAAGTCTATTCATCCTTTTCACTAATATCGTCTTTTCTACACACATTTTTCTTTTTCGGCTTCTTGAATCTTATTATTACCTATTTGTTATAGTATTCTATTCTACATTGATCGATTACAGTTATTATACATTACATTATGTTTACTTTGGACCTGCGTCAATGCTTGCTGGTTCTTCTTTACATACTTTGGTTTATGTTCGTTGTATACTACAAATTCAGCTTGTTTGAAGTACTTGCTAACTTCTTTCCAAACTGTATGTTAACATACTGTGGCTCTAATAAAATTGCCTGTCATACTAGTTGAATACACTAGGCGCACGATAGGCTTGAATAGGATACATAAACTGCTTGAAGGCGTATTTGGACGCAAGTGAAGTCTGTTTTATTGCCTCTAGTTATGTAAATACTCTGCGGTAGACATTTCGTCTGTAGAGTAAAGTGCACTTTACGATTAGTTAACCTGACAATGGTTGGAAGAAAGCTTCCTAGATTAGGTTCATCCCTATGACGGACGATCGACGTTCAGTGCTGGCCCTTTGTTGGAGCTTCCAAACACAAGAGTCCTAAGTAATCAGCCGATCTCAGGATCGTCTCATTCACTCCATGATTTTTCATATAAGTACCTATTTTTTTATTCTTTACAAGTTAACCCTTGACTGCAATCTCACCTGATGGTAAGTGACGATGCAATCTAAGATGGAAGCGGGCTAACTTGTTAAAAGAAGGATGAAAATTCACACCCCTTTCGGTTTCTACACGACATCGTACCGGAATGCTAAATCGCTTGGCGGTACGTCTTTGTCAGTAGGGTGGTAACTAGCCACGGCTGAAGCCTACCACCAGCCAGCCTGGACCAATTAAGAAAACCTCAAGCGGCCCAGCCGGGGATCGAACCCTGGACCTCCGTCTTGTAAATCCACCGCGGTAACCACTGCGTCACGGAGGCCGTCAAACGTATTTTACGGATAAAGCAGATGGTAGTAGTGTTTTGGCCTGAGTGTATCAGTCCAGGCGCCCCCGAGATCGTGAGTAAAAATCCCACATCCAGATGACGTCAGATATCGTGGTCCTCGTCTTCGCCGACAAACACGCAGTGTAGCTAGTGATTGTGTTGCCTGGGATTGAGATTGGTTTGTCGTTGCATTATGTCATCATCGGGATCGTACAGGACGGCAGAGACGTAAATAGGTGGACGATATTAAGGAGTGGACCAAGAGTAATTACAGCCAGCTGAAATATTTCAAGTGATCGGAAAGTTTTCTCCACCTGACCGCCGAACTTCAGTTTGTAGAGGACACCTGATGATGAGTAACCGTTCGACCACAGCGGCCACTCTCATGTTGTGATAAATTATATAGATACACAGGAAATATAACACAAGTGTGTCGTCGTCTCCTCTTAGAATGAGAGGGGTTATGCCAATAGTCCACTGCTATTAAGATTTTTCTAGTAAGAAAAATTATAATAACATATTTTTTTTGATGGCTTGACCTGGGATTCGAACCCAGGATCTCATAGCCCGTAGCCGAACCAGCTTACCACGGGACCATTAAAATCTGACACCTATGTGTTCCTTTTGTAGCAACTATTTATATCTACTGCACTAAATCACATTACGTGCGATTTAAAACTTCGTACTTTTGCTTTCGCCTATAAAGCACTGAATTAATATTCGTCCGCGCCTTTTATGTAGCATGCTAATTGTTTGGAGAAATTTTAGTATAGGTATTACTTTCCTATCCTCAGGGTCTTCACGATTTTGTAATAAGTGTAACAATTAAAAAAAATCTATTCCATTGATTCTCTTCAACTTTCAATGTTTTAATTATAAACACAGAAAACTAGAGGTCGCCCCCGCACAGTTTCACCCGCATATATCCTATTGCTGTAGGAATACAGAGATAATATTTGCCTATGTTACTCAGTGAAGATGTAGCTTTTTATAAGTGGATCCAGGGATTACCCCTACAATTTCACAAGTTCACAAACTTGAACTTTTAGATATTACTAGCCGCTTACTAGCTACTTAAAATACTAGCCTATGACACTCATAAATAACGTGGTTTCTAGTGGTAAAAGAATTTTTTCAATCGGTTTAGTAGATCCAGAGATTACCCCCTACAATACCACAAACTTTACCTCTATAATTTTAGTATAAAATGTAATGTTAGTAGTAGTTAGTAGTCATCATCAACATCATCATCATCATCATTATCAACCCATATTCGGCTCACAGCTCGAGTCTCCTCTCAGAATAAGAGAAGTTAGGCCAATAGTCCACCACGCTGGCCCAATACGGATTGACAGACACGCAGAGAATTAAGAAAATTCTCTGGTCTGCAGTTTTCCTCACGATGTTTTCCTTCACCGTTTGAGACACGTGATATTTAATTTCTTAAAATGCACACAACTAAAATCGAACCCACACCCTCCAGAATCAGAGACAGAGGCCATATCCACTGAGCTATCGCGGCTAGATTTAGTCACTGTGTAAAAAAAGAACAAACGGTAGACTAACTAGACAGCGTAAGTTTTGAATTCGCCTTTAATCCTCTATCTATAGTAAAGAGAGAAATAGAGAGTAATTCAAGGTTCATATCGTCGAGTTATAAAAACAAAACAGCGCTACTGAAGTTTTAATATCAAACAAAATCTACGGGCGCGTGCATCCTGCGCCGCTGGCACTGTTTAGTAAACACCACATGAACTCTGTGACCTGCGCGAATGCCACGTGTTGCTAATGCTATCCCGATCTGTGTACCTACTCCTAAATGTTTCGTTCACATGGCAACATCTGAAGAATCTTGCTCAGCAATCGACTTCTAAATAACTAGTAACTACAATTACTACTATAATAATTACAAATTTCAAGCGACGAACCTTTTTAGATAGATACTAAAACCTTTCCTGAAAACATTGTAAAAAAAAAACGAAAGTTCCATTCCATCCGAATCGAGTTAAACAAAATTTTGGTTACACTTACTCGTACTATAGCATCATTATTTGAGGTATTTGTATCGAGTCAATGCTAGGTATTCTGTTATACTAAATTTCTTTTCGCATGTGTTTCTCGCAGATTTCTAAGCTTTCTATCAATGTTAGTTTTGCTTAACTTGTGCAAAAATATCAAGTAGATGTTACCTTGTGTAGTTTTGAATCAATATAGAAACAGCGTTAGCGTTTACTGTAAAAAATCAATAGAATGAAACAGTAAATCATCATTATCAATCCATATTCGGCTCACTGCTGAGCTCGAGTCTCCTCTTAGAATGAGAGGGGCTAGGCCAATGCGGATCGGCAGACTTCATACACACAGAGAATTATGAAAATTCTCTGGTGTGCAGGTTTCCTCACGATGTTTTCCTTCACCGTTTAAGACACGTGATATTTAATTTCTTAAAATGCACACAACTGAAAAGTTGGAGGTGCATGCCCCGAACCGGATTCGAACCTGCGTCCTTCGGAATCGGAGGCAGAGGTCATATCCACTGGGCTGTTACGGCTCTAAACAGTGAATAAAATAAAGATATTTATATATTTTTACTTTGTAATTTCTAAATACTTAAATATTTTTCTTATTTGTCATGAATAACAATCAACATTAGCATCAGCAACGTTTCTTAATACATGTACATGCAAAAAATATATTTTGTTAAAATATTTTAACAAAATCAGACTTCCTTTTTCAAAAACCCTAAAAAGAATAAAAAATTGAAATATCAAATTCGATAAAATTAATCGATATAAAGCGTAATATTTTCTTTATTTTCATAACCTAAATTAACAGTGTTAATACAATATAATCCTACTAATATTATAAACGCGAAAGTTTGTATGGATGTTTGGATGGATGTTTGGATGTTTGTTACTCTTTAACGCCGCTACTACTGAAGCGATTTGACTAAAATTTGGAATGGAAATAGATTTTAGGTACTCTGGATTATATAGGTTACTTTTTATCCCGAAAAAATCCATGGTTTCCCGAGATTTGCGAAAACTGATGATTTTGATGATATAAATGTTTGTTACTCTTTCACGTGTCGACTACTTAACCGATTTAGCTGAAATGTGGTATTGAGATATATTAAAGCATAGATTAACACATAGGCTACTTTTTATCCCGGTTCCCGAGGAATTGTGATAAACTAAATTCCACGCGAGCGTCCACTAGTCATAAATAAACCATTGAGCAGAATTCTAACAACAATGATAATATATGTATACATTAATGTTACATTACATATTTGTGTCTGTCTATTATAACAATAGATACCACTCAAAAAACTTTACATATCAACGTTTTTGTAATGGTTCAAGGACTCAACTTGGGTCGTAAAAATGTATTCAAACAAAGGACAGATCACCAGTAAAGCTGTCTTTTTTATAAATGGTAATCTGATTAGTGTGTATGGTATAACAATGGTTACAGGGTTATAGGCCCATTTGAGGACCACCCCAGACGAGACGTGTATTAAGATATAAATTATGTGCTTAAAGGGTTTAGGATACTGATACAAGGTTAACAAATTAGACATTTTGGTAAATAGTGAGTATTCGATGAGTATTATTGTAATTGAAGTGGAATAATACTCATTAAAAAAAAACTTGCTTTCTACCGTAGTTGAAAATACCTAAATGGAGACATTCTGAATTTTACTACCAATTCAAATAGAAATTGTAATTAATTAAATTAATAAATTGTATTTTCTAAATTGGCTCAGTTTGGGTTAAGCATGATGACATGATGATGAATTTAAAGGAAGATTTACTAAATTTTCATTTACACGTAGACAATACATGCATAGTAAGATACCAGTACTATACCTCCGAGCTGGAAAACGAATTGAATCCAGGACTTTTTTCTTGGGAACGGAGAGGACCTTCGCCAAAGCACAGAATAGAACCCTCGTAATATTAATTTTAAGTTTTCGACTAACCATCACAATAACTTGACGTTTCAAAAGTGCTTGTAAATTAAGCCTAAATGAAACAAATGAATTTAGACTGTGACTTGGATAGTCGTTAACGTTCAGTATTAATTTGTTTAAAAAAGTTATCTACAACTATTTTGACATTACAAAAGAATATGTGCGCGTTATCCTGTAGTTTATTCATTCTAGTTTATAAAGTAGGGTTACCATCTCTAAGCTCAGAAACCCGGACTTATCCAAATGGTTTTTTAAACTTATCTAGTAATAACACTACATACATACAGCCGAACATACAACCTCCTCCTTCTTGAAAATTTGACGGCCCGTGGTGCAGTGGGTAGTAACCCTGCTTTCTGCGGCCAAGGTCGTAGGTTCGATTTCCACAACTGGAAAATTTTCGTATGGTGAACATGGGTGTTTTCCTGTGTCTGAATGTTTTTATACATTATGTAAGTATTTAAATGTATAATATGATAACATCAGCTAGCTCAGTACCCATAACACCAATATAATAGAGGCTATAATGCTTTCTGTGTGGTTAAGTAGTGATGTGTGTATTGCTTATATATGTATTATTTTTATTCTTTACAAGCTAGCCCTTGACTATAATCTCACATGATGTAAGTGATGATACAATCTAAGAGGGCTAACTTGTTAGGAGTAGGATGAAAATCCACACCCCTTACGGTTTCTACACGACATCGTACCGGTACGCTAAATCGCTTGGCGGTGTACCTCTTTGCCGGTAGGGTGGTAACTAGCCACGGCGAATGGCTCCCACCAGCCAGACCTGTACCACTTAAGAAAACCTCAATCGGCCTAGCCGGGGATCGAACCCACGATCTCTGTCTTGTTAATCTACCGCGCATACCATTGCGCTACGGAGGCCGTCATGTATGTAGGTATGCCGTATAAAATATTTCTTCAGCATCATCATCATTACCATAGACGTCAAATGATGGATATATTGCCTCATGCAGAGGCTTCCAAACACCAGTTTAAAACTGTATGTATGATTTAACAACAGTGAAAAACAAAGAACGATGACCGATGCAATGCAGAGGTATGTTCTTATCTAAAACTGCTATTACATAATTATTACATCTATATTTTGAATTTAAATAGATGGAAAATTTTAATTCCGGACTACAAACGAAACCCTGCTCGCTAAACTAGGAAAAATCCGGAGAAACCAGAAAAGATGGCAGCCCTATCATAAAACGACGCCGTGGACTGCTACAGACCACACACACTGACACAATTAACCATTTATACAGTCTGTAAGCTTCCTAACAGTGAACTTATAATAGGCGATTACGATATGATTTGATACAGCGGTAATAGTGTAACTAATTGGTTGCGATTTCGAATTTACCTCGGAATGTCGAGGAGGTTCGAGTGAGAGGAAAGTTAAAGGTGCAAGACAGTTTGTCATCAATTATAAAAAAAATAAAATAAAAAATAGCGTATTTTAACGGCATATTTCAGGGCCAGCCATGCCTTAGATAATAAACGCTGCTTCAATGCAGATTAGAAACAGGGTGGTTATGTGCTCTTTAATGATCACTTTCACATGTTATACTTCGCACGCCGAATGATGATCCCTATGACGTACAACTGTCAGTTGATATGTCATAGGGATTATCAGTCGGCGTGCGAACTATAATGACTAATAATCGGAAGGGAAGGATTGATGGGTTCTCTCTGAGCTAAGAGCTGATAAATGCTCAGTATTATAACCCGATGTGATTTGAACCCGGGAATTCTAGTCCTAGGACAATAAACAAATGTGTTGCGAGTGTCACTGTCTTGTGGAGGTTGATCTTCATAAGGAACTTACGTGTTTACTCGGTGCGGTTTGTCTTAAAATGTCATGCTGGCCTACTCCCTGACTTTGAGTAACTGTAGTGGATATACACGAAAATTATTAACCAGCGATTGTTAGTGATTCCTAACATTATTAATCTATTGCTAACTGATCGAAATTACTAACCTTGTATTGTTGTTATTGATTTTATGTTGGAGTCGGTCGGTTATTATGCGCGGAGCAAAGCGACGTGACCCCTCTCTGAATGCTCGTGGCCGACTGAATAGTTGAGACTTGTGCGGCCGCGCAATATTCACATCGGCCTACCTCCATATTAAAATGTAAGACAGATTTGAGAGTCAGCTTAGAAAATATATTTTTTAAAAATTGTGGCCAAAATTTTGAAAAATTAAACAAATTTATTTCTAGTTCATATCTTTAGGATCATTTAGTTAGCAAAATAAAATGTAAATTAACTGATATTCGACGACTATCTACGACTAGTAATTTCAGATATATTAATTTTAGTTTGATTGATTGAACTGGAATTCTTAAATCGACTTGATCAAAACTACCGTTTTTATCTAATTTGTACGGTGCCACCATAATGGGCTAAAGTTAGTAAATAGTGCAGTCGAGTATGTGTTTACGTTTCAGACGCCTCACACAGTAATCGGTCAAGATTCTGTTTGTCAAGATATTAGGGTGAATAAGCAGACGCTTCTTGTATCTTTGGTCTAGCCCTCTAACTTCATTACACGTGCAAGTTAACTGTTTTAACCGTTTTTTATTCTTAATCTTAATGTTAACCGTCAATTTGTATTAAAAAAAAGATTCTCGTTCAATATAAAAGAGCTCGAACGCGAAACGGTTCAGTTTTAAGAAAGCGTTACGTCAGTACCTACATAGAATTCATCGGTCTCGATTTTCAATTCACAGTAAACCACCCGATCGTGTTACGAGCGCCTTTTCGAATTCTTTTGCACAATATTAGGTAAAAAACGCTTAATGGCGGAGAAATCTATATTCTCGAGTATTATATTATCTTTATTTACCTACCTATCTATACCTAATTCTTGAACAACAAATATTATGTTCAAATCTATATCTATAATTGCTATTTAGATAAAATCTTTTTAATAAATAAATTCAACCGATTTAAAAATCACAAAAATTAACTAAAGACCGAAAAAAAATACCGTACGAGCTACCTTCTGATCACCTTGAAGGCGGTGCCAATACAGGGACCAATCTGGAAGTATACTCTTTCAAACAAAAAAAAATTTAAAATTGCTTAAGAAATGACGAAATAATGCGGTAACAAACATAAAAAAAAAACTACCGCGTCGATATGAGAATCTCCTCCTTTTTTAAAGTCGGTTAAAAATAGGACTTTACTATCTTACTGCTGCACTCGTGTCTCTTCTCTTCTCACACATTTCATATCAATGAAGGTTATGTCCGCAGTTTAGTCCAGTATTTTAATTGGCTATTGACTATTATATGCCAACAAAAATGTAGGTAGGTATCTACCACAAAACATTTACATCATATATATGTATATAAATATATACATATATATTTATATAATCATTTACCTATTGGGCCTAACTATACCAACGAGTAATTTAATTAAATAAAATAATTTTATGTTAAAAATTTACCATGATTGTATTGTTATCAATATTGCATACTTATAACAAAAATGCAATTCACGGACAGTATGCGATGATAACTTTATCGTGACTAACTTCCGGTTAGGGTCATTTGGTAAAAGGACAATGAGTATTGAGTCACGTAAATACATTAATATTCTAATATTTAATTCGCTTTATCTGCAAAGTACCGAGAAGTGCGGTCCCTTTGTTGCTTTTCGTCAAAGTCCTGTAAGAGGAAAAACTCGAGGTCACCACGGAGTTTTGTCGGTTTTATGAATAGATACATTATTCTGTTATCAGCCAGTCGATAGTGACGTTTTGTGGAATTCTAAACTGTCATCCGAAGTAAGTTACACAGTATATACTTTGCAGAAATTCGTGACGTCATTTTGGGAGCAAAAAAGTTATCTCTCCAAATATGTGTAAAATAACCAAAAATGCCAATCGATATACCGTTCCAGTACGCTCAAACTGATAAGAGATATCGGCTTCGATTAGATTACAATGGTTACAAAACAAAATTTGAAATAGCTTTTGGTATTGACTATTTCGAGCCAGTTTTTTTAAATAACTTATTTTTTTTATTCTTTACAAATTAGCCCTTGACTACAATCTCACCTGATGGTAAGTGATAATGCAGTCTAAGATGGAAGCGGGCTAACTTGTTAGGAGGAGGATGAAAATCCACACCCCTTTTCGGTTTCTACATGACATCGTACCGGAACGCTAAATCACTTGGCGGTACGTCTTTGTCGGTAGGGTGGTAACTAGCCACGGCCGAAGCCTCCCACCAACCAGACCTGGACCAATTAAGAAAATCTCAATCGGCCCAGCCGGGGATCGAACCCAGGATCTCCGTTCAATCGACAATTAATGTGGTTAAATTTTGTGCTAAACACTTATCACATCACACAAACTACTGCAACGTCATCATTAGCCAATTTTTAATAGGCGACTTTGAGACACATGTATTTGCTTTTCTACAAATTGCATTTGGGGTCTTACTTGATAATATTTGAGTCTGTAACGATCACAATAATTAGAATATTAATAACTAGCGGACGCCCTCGACTTTGTCCGCGTGGAATTTAGTTTTTCACAGATCCCTCGGAACCATGGAAAGTAGCCTATGTGTTAATCCAGGCTATAGTATATCTCAATACCACATTTCAACTAAATCGGTTCAGTAATCGAGGCGTGAAAGAGTAACAAACATTCATATCATCAAAATCATTAGTTTTCGCAAATCTCGGGAAACCATGGATTTTACGGGATAAAAAGTAGCGTAGTAGCCAAATCGCTTTAGTAGTAGCGGCGTTAAACAGTAACAAACATCCAATCATCCATACAAACTTTCGCGTTTATATTATTAGCAGAATAATTAAGAACTTTCCGATTCCGAGTAGTTTCAAAAATGAGGAGGAAAAGTAATACCTTTACATTAATTCGTCTCTTGTGTTATCAAGAGCGAATTTATAGTTTTCAAAATGTTCTGAAAAAAATACAGCCAGCGTGCCGTTACCTACAGTTTTGTAAATCAGACGAAGATATTTTGTAAACCAAAATAGGTACAATGTCAACGAATTCACAGAACAAAAGCAGCGAGGCGGATGATTACGTAAAACTGAAACACGGTTATCATTGTCGGATGGTTTGTTCGACCAGCCAAACATGCTAAATCTCGACGTACCGACGGCAATGACACGGCGAAAGGCCCAGAGCCCAGACATAACGTAACTATTCTAAATTATCCGCGAAATCTTAATGTTACGGTTACCAAGCGATTACATGTCTGGGATATTCCATTTGTTAGATATATTGCGTTTTGTTGTTGTACATTGTCTGGTATTGCCCATAAATAACCACACTGGGCATGCGGGTTGGTCATTCGTAGGGCTGGATTTTTCCGCGCCAGTGTCGCTGCTGCCTTTACAAAATCTAGCCAGTTCCGAATGGTTATACCGCCAATAGTCGGTCGCCAGAGCCTAGTCAGTCAATCTGCAGAGTGCACCACAAGCAGGTGAGGTTGGCAGTTGGGGAGGCGGACTGCTGCTAGCCCCCCGTTGTACCCCCTAAAACGCAGTGTTGGTCGACCCCCCACTAGATGGACCGAGAACATCAAGCGGGTTGCAGGGAGCCGCTGGATGCTGGCTGCTCGAGACCGTTTTATTTGGTAGCCCAATGCCTATGTCCATCTGTGGATGTCCATCAGCTGTTAATGATGATTTGTTAGATAAAATAAATACCTTTTAAGTAACAATTTATCTGGTGTAATTTATTAATTAAAGTATCCACGAAACGAATCTTCAGTTTATACCCACAAACTGTTTTTACCACTGCATTCAAACTAAATAAACTTCCTCGAATAGATCAAGGCCTACCAATTTTGTCAGTCAACGATAAATCTTAATAACATTGGCTGACAAAATCGGAATAATCTGTTATTTAAGAGATTCATGGTGTTTCTACATCGCGCACATTATTACGGGTGTTACAGCAGAGTAGCGAGTTGCGACAGAAATGGCGTGGGTAAATGACCCTCTATCGGTGCGTAGCGTCGGTCATCCGATGTGAGTCACCATCGACTCACACGCTAGATTGCACCATGGGGAAAATGTCCTTATCTAGTGGAACTCCGAAAATTTTAGCGATACGCAAGGGAGTGTATTGATAAGGCTTGCAGATACCTAGCAGATCGATATGCTGCTGGTGTTTTACGGGAATTTAACATGGTTACTGTTACGGCAAAATCTCTCTATAACTTGCTTAAAGACCTTGGTCTCTCTAGAAGTGGAGCTAGTTCTATATTAGAACGAGTATCCACAGCTGCTCTAATAGGATCTTACCAAATTTGGCTAGGCAGGGAGAACAACACGAGCAGAGAACGGGGAGTGTTGATCGATCGTCAAGGAATTCCTTAACCCTACATCCTGTAGTCACAAGTTCAGGACTCTGCTCGGAGTACTCACTACCACGCGATGGACTCGGCACACGCACGGTGAATCAATAGAATGCTAAGATATTCGTCTCTCTCTTTAATAATGTGGTATTTGTGAGGAAATTGTACTTCAGTAGGTATACCTGTAACCTAATAAGGTACAATTTAAATTTTATATGATTCATGTTCTTCAAAGTACTTACCCAGTTAACTGATGCTAATTGTAAAAGGTAAAAGTCATTAACATCTCTCGAGCAAAGTACCTAAGGCATTCATTAACATCAATGATTGTGCGATTTGATGAGAGAATAAAGTGTAAGCAAATACTTACACTATCAAGTACTTGTTTACAAGTTATTAATGTTTATTAAATTTTAGATTTAGCTTAAAATGTAATGAAAGAAGAATGGTGCTACTTATAAACAAACTAGCGGACGCCCACGACTTCGTCCGCGTGGAAATCATTTTTTCACAAATCCCGCGGGAACCGTGGATGGAACCTTTTCCGAGATAAAAAGCACAATGTGTTAATCCATAGTAAAATCTATTTCCATTTCAAATTTCAGCCAAATCGCTTCAGTAGCAGCATATTGGAGAAACCACTTTCGCCTTTATACTGTTCGCGCGGCGAGAGTTTGGCTTTGACCGTTATTGCGCAGAAATCAGAAATTGGGTATCAACGGGCATTAGCGGGGTGCGGGGCGGGTGCGCGGTGCTCTGATTGGCGCTCCAGTCGTTACCTGCCTCTCGCACCGAAACGACGTACCGCGCACTCCTGTTGTACAATCACGTTCACAAATGAATTGCTATTTTCGTTAATTGTTGTCGATTGTTATTATTTGTTGAGTTTGTTTGTTTAAGTTTTTTTGTTAAATATTAAAAAGTGATTTAAAAATGCGTAAAAAAAACATTGTTTTAAAACAATTATTTAGAATTTTCATTGCTGTCTCTGTATAAACATTTTAAATATGTAAAATAACTATCAATAGTTTTAATAAATGAAGAAGTTTATCTACTTCGTATTATTTTCTAGCATTATTATCACTATACATGAATTTTGACCCACTCAAATATCCAACCTGGTACATAAAAAAGGAAAAGTATTGTGTGCGTGACAGTACCCATGCGCAGTAATCCCCTCCATCCGAAGGTCAAAGCCAAACTCTCGCCGCGCGAACTGTAATAAGTCATATTAGTATCATTAAAATACATTTCTATCGATTTTAAATATTGTAATGTAAAATATAGTACATCCGCCATTATCTGAATGCGTTAAACAACAGCTTAAGCAATATTAATTAATTTAATTATTAAAAAAATTAATTATAATTTTTCATAATTAATTTAAGCCTCAATAGCTCAACGGTAAGAGCGGTCGGACTCATCACCGAGGGGTGGTGGTTCAATCC
Source organism: Bicyclus anynana (assembly GCF_947172395.1). Classification (NCBI taxonomy): domain Eukaryota; kingdom Metazoa; phylum Arthropoda; class Insecta; order Lepidoptera; family Nymphalidae; genus Bicyclus; species Bicyclus anynana. The sequence goes on from NC_069083.1 coordinate 6,754,358, forward strand.
TCGCCCCGTTGGTCTATTGTCGTACCCACTCCTAGCACAGTCTTTCCCGACTAGTTGGGAATAAATGAGAATATTGGTCATATTATAAAAATGCAAATATTCTTTAAAAAAAAAAATGTGTAAAATAATCCCATTGTTTGAAATCTATATCTACTTGTTATAGTACAATCGTAAAATGTACGCAGCTATGTAAATTAATCGGCCGTATAAAATCAACTTGCGGTTAACAAATGTTTTTTTTGGCAATTATAATAATATAATAACTATATTCTTAAATTATTTTAAATAACAAATTCTAGACTCATAAATTAATTTACAAAATAACAAAATATTTGACAACCACAACACATTATAATAAGTTCGAGTTAAGAACTTAAGAAATAAAACATTAATTTTTTCGTCCTTTAATCCTCATTGTTAACGGAGCATTACAAACAAAATCTATTTATATTTTTATTGGTAGTAATTTCAATGACTTGCATAATTATATCAAAGATGTAATTTTCCTATTTACTTGCAAATATCTACACAAACGTAAATGTTACATTATGGAATCTGCTAGAATTACCTCTGGGTTTTAATGTTTATTCAAATATTTAACAAATAATAACAAAAACAATAGTCTGAATGTTGATGTTTAAATCTCAAGTACAATTAAACCTATATCTTATAAAGCTGAAGAGTATGTTTGTTTGATTGAACGCGCTAATCTCAGGAATTACTGGTCCGATTTGAAAAATTCTTTTAGTGTTAGATAGCCCATTTATCGAGGAAGGCTATAGGCTATATTTTATCTAAGTATTCCTACGGGAACGGGAACCACGCGGGTAAAACCGCGCGGCGACTACTAGTTTAATATATTTGGCCACCATGGAAGAAAAGAGATCTTATACCTACTTTCGCAGTTAAAATATTCATTTTCAAAAGTTTTTACATTGTGCTTCATAAATCACTTTCTGCAGCAAAAGCTTACTGACATAATGAGCTACTCAAAAACACTTTCCAAAGTAAGCGTTACAAATATTTAAAATCATTTTTTGTAGCCCCTGCTTGACTCAATCTTTTTGTATCACAAGCCACGTTTTCATTTATTCGATTCGATAATTAAATCGAAGTCGGTTCCGATATCGTGCCAGTTTAGCCAATTTCTAAAAAGCACAGCAAAAATTTTTGTCATAAGTTCCTAATATAAAACAAAACAAATATTGTTATTGTTGAACATTGTTATATAAATTACTTATATAATATTATATTTCACATGTTGTAGTAATACTGTGCCTTTATATTTAATACCTGAACTACATATTGGACCGATGATGGTGGTATGATAACAGTTGTCTCAGTTTGTTTTTGAAAAGTAAACCAATCAAAAAGTAAGTATCAAAGGGTATAAAATAGATTTGGATCGTGCCGCGATGCAGGAACTAGCTCATGACTAAGGGCCCCGTATGGGTTCGAAACTAGTCGGTCATACTCCGACCTAATATCACGTGAGTTTTAGCCGTGTTTCATAATCAATTAATATAAAATAGATGTTGAAATTTTGTATGAATAATCTGATGATCAATTTATGAGGATATTTAGATTCGTCGTTTTCTATATCGACCGAACTATGAAAATCTACATTACCACATATTATAAAAGGTATTTAAATTTTAAAATTTAAGAATTTATGTAAACTTTCATTAAAATAAATAAAATTCACGAAGGTAAGCCTTTACAAATATTTCACCTTGGCACGAAGCTATTTACAGATAGAAAAGGAAATCTTCTTAGCAATAAGCGATACTTTTTTGTTACGATATTTAATACATCGGATCGACATTTGTGGAAACGTGGTTATACATTACCGCCTTTAGATGTACATTTTTTTGTAACCAGTCCATCCATCTGCGGCCGCTTAGGGTACTTTATTTTTTATGCGTCGCCCGTAAAGAGATCGGATGGAATACTTACAATAAACTCTTCAATCTTTATGTCACACCATTACTAGTAAACGTTTACATAAATCAATTTCAAAAACCATAATAGGTTTATCGATCTAACTATTCAAAATTTTACTATATGATGTGCTATAAATAAATCAATTCATTTATTTCAAAAGATTAAACATAACTTTGTTAGCATAGTATCGCTTTCCTATAAGTATTTAAGTATACGTATAAACATTTTATAACTAAATGTACTATACTGTATGGAGAGATTACTTCCGTAATACATATATTGTACGTAAAACAACCCTATAACATTTGAGATTTATTAGTTCTGTTTACCTTGTAATTTCGATTACCTCTTGAGTGTATTTGTAATAAACTCCAGGCCTAGGTATTAGGTATTAGGCAAGATGCTGGAGATGGAAAGTTCTTGGTACAAGGCCCAAAATCTTCTTGGAAGGTTTCTTTCATGGACCTGCCATTCGCATAGTAAAATATACGTTAGGTCCACGTTAGGAAGAGGTTCGAATTTAGGTTTCAAGAATTCATCTACATTATCGTTAACAACCCATGTTTGGCTCACTGTTGAGAACGAGTCTCCTCTCAGAATGAGAGGGGTTATGCAGGTTTTCTCACGATGTTATTCCTTCAACATTTGGGACACGTGATATTTAGTTTCTTCATCTATAATTCACATAGCAGTAGTAAAAAAACAAAGCAATTTCTTGTGATAAAATGGTAAATCCGAACTGAAAGTTGTCAAGGGCTAAGTTAAATCTAGTCCCGTCTATACTTTCATTTATTATACATTTAATTTAATTTTCTGACTTTCAAGTTGAGAATCTAGAAATGCTGTTCTTCTTGGAATCGTAAAACGTAAGTGTTTAAGTATTTACTGCAAACGTTTGCCGACATTTAATATCCCAAGTTAAACGATTTCTCTTAGCTTTTTTACTTTCGCTAACTTTATCACTTTCAAGTAAATACTTTAACGTTTATTATTCTTGTAACTAAGTAATGAATAGTTAAAAAAACATTACGATTTAATGTTTTTTTTATTTACTGTAACAGCCCTGGTTTTTGCAATTTTTTTCTTGCTTCCAGTTCCACTTACCTATGCCTACTCTACCATATACACACAGATTAAAAATAATAGGTAGATAGAGTGCACGGAACACGACGGTGTCGTAGCCGCTCCAAATACAAAATTTAAAAACGAATACTATCTCGAGTCAGTACGACACGAAACGTCGCTACAGTAACTTTCAATATAATTAAAGAAACTGTTTACGAAAACTAAAGAAATAAGATGGTGTATTTTTTTATTGGTAATTATTGGTTATTATATTAATTTACATAATTGTTGTTAGTGTTAAATTTTGAAATACATATTATGAAAAAGGTTTGTATATTTCATTGTATAAAGGATTTTTTTGGGTTTCACCGCCTTCACCCCACTGCTTGTAAAGACTCTGTATGATCTTTAATCTGTGCCTATACTGATCAAATCCCATTACAATGTGCGTCACTCACTAGTTCCTATAATAAGCTCTGATATTATAAGATAGGTATATGTGACTATACTGTATGAGTATTTAATTATAAAATCACTTTCATCGCCACTTTCTGATTTGCCAGTTTGACGAGGTTCATATCAATCATGGGATTAGGTACGTACAGCCTACCTGCCAACAATATGTCTGCAGCTTTTATATGGTTGGGAACTGTTCAATTTGTAATGGTAATTATATTTTCATGTTGTGCATCCAAATAAATCGCCGTCGTCTGCCGAGAAAATTTATGATAAAGGAGTAAAATGTCTGAATAGTAAAATACAAATAAAACCCAAATACCATTTTTTTTAGAAATATGTATGTACAAACTTTAGTCCCAAAGCTACGATTTTTTTTATTTCGAATTTGCCGCTATTGGTCGGTGTTTGTATTTCTCTCGTCTCAAGATATGTCGTGGTATATGTCTTATGGTGTCGCCACACAACGTCTCATACGTTATGTCTGTAATTTTCAAGTTACGGGTATATCGTACTCACAAATTAGGGTAGGGACTCATATGAAGTTTAACATAATATAAACACTCTTTCGCGTAGTTCATAGAATAAGGTCCGAAATATATGGATATCAATTAATAAAAGTTAAGGATTTCATAAAAAACTCAATTTGAAAATTATGAATTTAATAAATTTTTCCAAACGTCACAGTACTCTCGTCCAATGTATGACGTCACGAATACACGTCAAACTAATTATTAACTATCAGTTAATATATCAATTTTAGTGTTAAAGTTTAGTGTTAACATTACGTCACTAAACTGTTAATGAAAAACCGGCAAGTTAACGAATGTAAAACTTTCGCAGTGCATTTATAATCTCCGTGGAGAATGCTCGGCTCGGCGAACTCCTGGTGCCTTTCTGTGAAAAGCCACGCCCGCGCGCTGTGAACGGTGATCTTTTGTACTACGGTTTCATTCAGAATACGGCTTTATTATAATAGAAGTATGACCCGACAGACATTCTCACACAGAATAAGTTTTTTTTTGTATGTAGTATATACGAGCAAGCAGATGGCTAACTTGAAAGCAACTTGCATTCAATTCACACGTTTTATAATGTGCTTGGTTAACTTAGAGTTAAGCTTCTTTTGCCACTAATTTCTTTATAAAAACCATACTTTCTAGACCAGGACATGGCAATACTTATGCCAGAAGTATTGTCATGTCCTGGTTAAGAAGGTAACAATACCTGGTAGCCGTTTGCTAAAAAACAAACCTTTTATAGTCAGTAAAGTGAACATAAAAAGTGTGTGTCAACTCCGACGAGTGGAGTTTACTCTTTCAGATCGACTGTCTATACACTATGTACCTACGTCTCAATGCCTGAAAAGTGAAAAGTGCGCAACCGAGAAGCAGCAGGCCGCGGCGTACGCGCAAGGTGAAAGGTGCGCAGAATAGGTTGTGCACAAAAACGTAACGCTGTCATTCGTTCATCGAATTTTAATGCCCATATTTTTTTCATACCGGAGGCTATATATGAAAAATCGATTCAAGAAGTAAACTCCAAAAAATCGTGTGTGAGCCAAAAAAATTTTTGACACAAAAGATGTGTTTAGAACACTAGAAATTGAAAAAACAAGTTAATGTTTTCGTTTAACATTTCGTTACGAGTTCATGATGACAAGGCAGCTTTATCTAACTATTAGTTATAACATTGTGCTACCAAACACCTGAGGCAGATTTTGCAATGCAATTTTCATCATATGAAGCTATACTTACCTCTTTACATTTCCTATAATTATCCTACGCGAGTAGTTTCTTTCCACTTACATTTATTTAAGTCACATGGAGTTAAGTAAAACGATTCTTGACTTGACAACTTATTTTGCCCTAAAGCTCTGAGTTATTTTCACTTCAAAACTAGTACTTAGTAGTGAAACATGTACTAGTGTTATGTATCTTTAGAAACTCGGCTTAGGTAGGTATGTATAACGTGATTTAGGAAACATTTTTGTTTCTGTTCTTGTATAGAGATAGATTAAGTACTACTCGTATGTTTGTATGTGTGATAGTTTATGTTTTCCAAAATTACTTAAAGAGTGTGAAGTAGGCTCTTAAATATAAACGCGTGTATTTAAGATGCTTACTATCGCATGGGGACTCCCTCTGGGGGTAGGTTTTAGAAATCCTTTCTTAGCGAATTCCTACTAACCGTGTTAGCTACCATGTCTGAAATCGGTATAGACGGGCTTATTTTTTTTAATCAATATATTTGATGCGGATAAAGCTGCAGGCGTCTGCCAGTTTTATATAACTCGTTATATTGCACATTGCATCTTGCATGGCAGAGATCCCGAGGTAGTAAAATGTCATAACGTGGGACGCACGTGCGTTTCGCACACGAATAGGGTTACCACACGACCGGATAAAGCCGGACATAGTTAAGATTTTTTATTGTGTGTCCGTGTTGCACTTTAGAATTCAATTTTGCCTCTGTTAGAAATACAAAATACTTAGACCATTTTTTCGGCATTCGATTTTATTTGTATTACATTAAATAATAAAAAAAAAATTAAAATAAATTATTTCGTTAACAACAATCACTAACAAATAATTAAAGGCTAGAGTCTTCTTTTAAGAGTTGTACACTCCTGTTACAGAAGGCTTCTTACATATAATATACATTACATACATTAGAATTTAATAAGATTTATATGTAATAATAAAAAAAGTTCATTTTACTTTTTTTTATGTCGAATCTATTAATAGTGAGACACAAAATCAATCTCGAAATATTACGAAATATTGAAAACTACTTAACGTACAATGATGAAATTTGGTAGGGAGGTAGTTATATAGACATCAGCTAAGAATAAACTTTATGCCAGGGCCAGAATATGGAGCTTTAAGGGCGGTCTAAGGCGAGGGCGCCCGCTAGTCCTCAATAGGGTGTATTCCAAAAGTCCGGTCAAATTGATAGGTCTGTCCTATTAGGTTTGGCGATATGGTAACCCTACACACGCATCAGAGTTTTGTTCTGATGACGCCGACGCATTGTTTGTTTTTTACACGCACTCTCCGTTTCAATGCATCCATTCAGACTTGTTCTGCACATGTTGCATCCCACCAATGCATTTTGGTTTGTATTGTTATTTTACAATCAGCTGTCTCTACAGTATGCGGCTCTTTATAGCAGCAACTGTTTGTGTATGTTAGTTAATAAGTTTTTATTTTGTTTGTTCTGTTAGTAGTCGAATTTTGGATGATAAAGAATTTGTAATAATTCTGAATTATTAATAGTTACTTTGTTTTTTATTTAAGACCTGTCGTGCTAAGCGCAAAAGCGGTATCTCAAAAAAAAATGATTTTTGTGCCATCGGATAGCTATGAAAAATATGCATCTAATGAACTTAAAACTAACATAAAGCGGTATTTTATTTTTAAAGTATAGAAATCCCCTAAATTTTTTTTATCTCACTTTTACCTTAAAACTTTTTTTTTACATAACTTCAATTATCTCGAATCTTGCTTACTGAGATACTGCTTTTGCGCTTAGCACGGCAGAGAAGGTATGACCACAAATACTTTACCGACTTCTATCTCAAACTCAAAGTCAAAATTCATTTATTTTTGAATAGAATAGAATAGAAATCATTTATTTGTTAACACAACACATAACTACATAATAACTTAAAACTAATACATTTTCATAGTTAGGCTTTGTTTACAAGCACTTTTAAAACGTCAAGTTATGTCATGATTTAATGATGATAATGACGGTATTAATGATGAATGTCAAATATTTTGATACTTTCAAAATACTTTAGTTACGTTTTCACGTTTAATTATATAAAACCTACACAGATTTTAAAAGAAAAATTAACTTGTTAAAAATTGGAGGTGAGTCAAAAGAGGAAATATTATTGGTAATTCTACTGAATAAGGTAGACGGTACGTAATGACTAAACTTGAAAAAATGAAAGGTAAGGTTAACTGAAAGGCGTAACAAATAAAATTAGCAGTTACCTATGTATATTATTATGACCAGTATCAACATCAAAGGAATTTATTTACCAGTTAGTCAACAGTCAAATAGATTTTACTGTAGATTACAATAATAGTTGTTCTTAGAATATTATTGCCGCAATATTTGCGGTTTAAAAGCCTTATTAATAACGCTAATTGATTTCTCTGATCAGCCTTCCTTTCTCGACAGCACTTAAAATTAAAAGTACAAGCATTTGGAATTAAATGACCGTGTTCAAACGTAATGCCTACCTGGTTTGCTTATATAACATCGTTGTGAGTAAGCAGGAATGGTTTGATAGCTAACAGGACATATTCCTAAAGCCAACACACAGATGCGTTCACAGTTGCGTTTCAGATTGTCTTATCCACAAAACAATATGAGACACAGAGAACTTTGTTTTCATCATTCAGCTCACTGTTGAGCACGACTCACCTCAGAATGAGAGGGGTCAGGTCACTAGTCCACCATGCTGGTCCGATGCGGATTGGCAGACCACACACGTAAAATTAAGCAAATTCTCAGGTATGCAGGTTTCCTCACGATGTTTTTCCTACACCGTTTGAAACAGGGGATGTTTAATTTCTCAAAATGCACACAACTGAAAAGTTGGAGGTGCAACCCGGACCGGATTCGAACCTACGCTTTCCGAATCGATGGCAGAGGTCATGTCCACTGGACTTATACGGCTATGTCTTTCTCAATTAAATCAAATACTACTACTACAATTACAATTACAATTTTTTTTTGGTAACGTAATTTTATTTGCTATATCTTTTATTTTAATATCACCAATATTCCCATTTCCCTCCAACTAGTCGGAAAAGACTGTGCTAGTACGACAATAGTGCAGCGGGCGGGGATCGAACCACGACCGCTCGGTGAGGAGTCCAGCTTCTTTATTGTAGAGATATTGAGGCTTTATTAGGAATTATCATCTCAACCATTTAATTTAGTCTTAAATGAGGTGTCCGAATGGGGAGACGCCACACCAATTATGTGAAGTTTAACGCGATCTAACATAGGTGTATTTATTTACCACCAAAAGGACTTTCATGACTCCCAGTTTCCGGGATATGTCTGTACCAATTACTAATAGTTTTGTGTATATAGGTGTATATCCTGAAAACTATGCGTTGATTACTAACTACAAATCGAGTACCAGCTGGCCTATTCACTATTTTGGTCCTAAGTAACCAACCTATTAAAATAAACATCAAATCAATTGATAAATGTCATCTACCTACTGTAAGATATCCACCAGTAGGCATCGGGTGACATTTATTACATAGAGCCTCATGAATAATAACGTCACATAACATACGTCAAAGTGAATTAGATTGCTGAGTGCGATATAGTCTGACACTGCCATGATATGCGGGCGACGGGGGGAAAGACAGCGCAGGTGTGAAATCGTGCGTGCGGGGAAGTGAGATGCATCAGTCGTGGGTTTTTTATTTATCGCTACAAGCTCCCGGCCATCGGGAGTGTTACGAACGAAGTTGCCAAGCTAAGCTTCTTGTGAATTAAAACAGGACAACGTTAGACGTACCTAATCACAGATCATTAATGATTCTGTGGACTCCATAGATAATACACTCTTTACAAAAATACATTGTCAAAATATAAACGCAAATGTGAACGTTTATTCAAGAAATCCAGTTCTCTTCTCTGACAGCCAAATAAATCTCTGGTAGTCAGAAGTGGATACTTAGTATTGACCTTATTTTAATAGCTAACAGTACATACTATTTTTACACTGCATCATTTTGAGTACTAAATGAAATAGCACTGACTGACTCATTACTAGATCTGTAAAGTGTTTGACTTTAAATTTAGCACAGTTCTTGAGGCTTACTTAGAACTAAATTGATTTATTATTGTCCTAATTTTATATTTTCGGGTTATGGCAGGGCAAGCTTGGTGTAATCTTACTTTCTTTCTTATAAAAATACCGAATACAAATAAATTACATATTATACCTAATATAAAAAATGTTTGGAAAATTTTGAATCGATTTTTATAGGCAGTAACTTTAAAACCGGAAAATTAGTCTGTTTGCTAGTACCGTATAACGCGCTATATGTATATTTTTGCCTGTCGCACTTACATACACATTTGCCTTGATAGTAAGTGGAAATCCTAAGATATATAACAACACTTTACATCACTTACAACTCGTCCTCCAAAGTGCCAGCCTGATTCCACCAACCTGAAGCGTAAGTGCCTGCAATTAAGCCGTCAACCATGCCCTTTAGGCCAGTGTTGTGATGTGGTGTGCACCGGGTTCTTAACTAGGGTAGACACTGTACGTACAAATAGTAAAAAATAGAAAATGCCTCCTCATAGGTTCGTAATAAAATCTTAGGGTATGCAGTGCGTTTATGCATCTCTCAAGTGCACGCCACTACTTTAGACCGGAACACAACAATGCGACGGAAAATGGGACGAGCTTTCTCACTACTACTAAATCTTCAAATTCTTCAAATAGGTATTCGGATTAAGTGGGGAAAAGATACAAGCAATATTGGTATTATTGCCATGATGTAGGTTAACCTGGAAACGTGTCATTAATTTATTGAGCATATATTTAATGTGTAGCCATGCTCACGTCTGATCACATTTGATCATCTCCATTTAGCATTGACAAGCGTTGACACGATTGATGCTTGCAAGGCATAGAAGCGTAACGGGCCCCGATACGCCCGCCGCCCGCGATGTCATTGAGCCAATAATCACTGAGAGCTAGTGGTCAATACTGCATTAGGCAAAAGTCTAGGCATTAGGTAAGAAAGTCTAGAGTTAAAAGTTATAACTACGTCGTTGGTTTAGCCTTACGTGCTTTCGGATCACGAGGTTCTGGAACAATCTATGAAATACCGTTCTTTCTTCTGAGGAGTTCTTAGCATACATTCTCATACTGAAACTGGGAATTAGTTATGTTACGACCCTGTGCCCCCGAGAGCACATAAAGTCTTTGGTACGTGTCATTATATTATACTTACGCCCTTAGACCGTTATAATCCGGCTCTATCGCAAAATTCTTTCTTAGTAGATATCTAGTAACTATAGACTACCTCCATGCATCTGAACTGAACAGAAATGGAGAAAATAACAACTATAAAATCTAAATTTGGTCAGATCTATGATATCTAGAAATCGCAGGTTATGAAACAAGGCATTTCCAACTGCCAAGAAATATTTAACATAAACAGGTATAAAACTAACTGTAACCTGCAACTGCACACCTAACTCTAAAAGGTAAACCAATAAATCATAACCGCTTTTTACGCTAACGAGCATTGATGTATAAGTTGCTAACGAGTCATAATTGTATATTATTGTATTAGGTAAGTGTGATTGATATTATTTGTTATTACAAATTGTGAAAAATAGAAAAGTGTGAAAGTGTGTGTTTTTTTAAATGTTACACACGAGACCCACAATATAATTTTCACAGGTCTATCTATCTGAATTTCTTGATAAGACGTGTCGTTTTCTATGCTTAAGTATATTTATCTATATTTATCTTTATTCCCGTATTTTCCCGGGAAAAGGAAACCCCGGGGTGTCGGCTTATAACAAATAATTTTTTTTTTTTTTTTAAAAAAAAAAGAATATTTGCCATATTTTTTATAATATGACCAATATTCCCATTCCCCTCCAACTAGTCGGGAAAGACTGTGCTAGGAGTGGGTACGACAATAGACCAACGGGGCGGGGATCGAACCACCACCCTTCGGTGATGAGTCCGACCGCTCTTACCGTTGAGCTATTGAGGCTGTTGTTTTAGTTTCGGCATAAAGTTTTAACCACCGTCTCTCCGGCTATAAATAACAAACTATTCTCAAATGAAAGTCATCCGTGTTATTATCAAAAGAGAATAGAAAAAAACACAAAGCAATAACTTGTTCCATGAATGGCGTGATCATGGCGCTTATTTCGCAGAATTGTATAAGCAATCGGTCAATGCCATTGATATGTATTCGTATACATTATTAGAGACACTGGTCTTTAATCATTAAGGAAGAACAAGAAGAGCCTTTTATATTTTGTGAGTGTAAGTTAGCGGTCTTTTATAGACTTTAGTTATTTATGTCTATTAGTGATAAGTTGAGAATTTATTTATACTATGTATAGTAAATATAGAGAGAAATTAGCCCTTGTGAGTACTGAGATTATGTTGTTAGTCCTATCATGCGGGTTATAAATAAATACAATAAAAAACTTATTAACTAAGCTATTAGCTATACAAATCATGCCCACGTGGAACAATAATACTAGTTGCATTTTCACGTTGGAGAGCCAGGTTGATTCTTTATACAAAAAATAAGTCAGCCCTTCTGTCACCAATTGAGGCAATGAGTCGCGGTGAAATAATTTGGAAAATATTTTTTTTTGCACTGCAACTCTATGACTCAAGGCGTGGCAAAATGAACAATTAAACTTAAAGAAATCTTTCTAATATATTACACCTTCCCGCTCTTTCTTCGCAAGTCCTTTCGTCAATGGTTGCCTGGTAGGGATTGCTTATAGCAATAAGGCCACCTTTGCTAACTCTTAGTTTAAAAAAAATATTAATTTTTAAAGATTTTTTATTTATTTTTGTGTGCAATAAAGTATTTCTTCTTCATCTTCGGTTTCAGCTTTTTCTCCTGCGGCTCCCCGTCTTGATTCTGTCTCCCTCGTATGACAGGGCGCCAAAGTTTCAACGCAAATCAATCATACATTAGGACTCGCTCCAATTCTGGTAAACCAGCGTCAATCAAGTAAATTTTTCTAAAAATCAAATTAAAACAATCTTTATACTTCGAACACAGCCCTGTTTATAATATCTAGTAGTGATAAAAAGTTTAATTCATCATCATTATCACTTGCAGCCGTGTTAAAGCCTTCGGTTCGTTTCAAGCCGTCAATTGGTACATTTTTTGCTTCGCCACAAACGCCTGCCGACTGACCTTACCTACTTCTCATTTCTTTCCTGTCTGGTACTATGCTTGCTTTTTATTTATACCGTAACTGTTATTTGTAGTTGTTGATTTTACTTTTTCGACGATATTTCTTTGACCGGATCGTTATATAATTTATTTAACGCTTTTTATGTCCACTCTAATCGTTCTGTGGGTCGGTCATAACGTTTTAAATGGTCATTGCTAACAGTAATAGGTGCTTGTTAAGTATTTTATTTTGTTAAGTTTAACTAAGTAGCGCATACTTCCGTTTCAATCTAATACTCTACAGAAGAGATTGTTTTTGGCGATGAATTTTTTAGACAGAATAGTTTTTTGTAAAAAGAGAATGTCAAAAAAATCTATTATTTTTGACTATTTGACAAGCGGACGCCTGACCCTGTCTGTGTGTTTTTTTTTCTTTCAGAAACGGCTTTAATTAATACTTCACTGGCTTGGCACCGCCTTAAAAGTGATCAGAAGGTAGCCCGTACAATGTTATTTTTCGCTTTTTAGTATAATTTTGTGATTTTGAAGTCGGTTCAATTTATTTGTTAAAAATATTTTCATCTCTTAGGTCATATAATTAATATTTATCTCTATCAGTTGCTGAGTCGTGAAAAGATAACTAGCATTTTTAATATTAGTATGGATAATAATTCATTTGTACGTGTATTTGTCACATACTTCTTCTAAACTGTAGGACCGATTTAATTTGATGCCTCGTGATTGCGTTTATTGAAACTGATTTGCCAAAGACAGGACAGTAGTTATAGTGTCGCATGTAACAGCTACATTAATATCATCATCATAATTTTAAAAGCCTCAATAACTCAACGGTGAGAGCAGTCGGACTCATCATCGAGGGGTGGTGGGTTCGATCTCCGCCCCGTTGGTCTATTGTCGTACCCACTCCTAGCACAGTCTTTCCCGACTAGTTGGAGGGGAAAAGGAATATTAGTCATATTATAAAAATATGGCAAATATTCTTTTTTAAAAAAAAATCTAAATAAAATTTTTTGGGTACTAATTTTTGGTAAGTTAGATTAGATTGTAAGTTTTGGTAAAATTTTACACACGTTGTCAGCTATTACGCAATTAAGTGATTGATTGATATTTTACAATAATAACTTTATATTGTTCATTACAAATAGGTATTGATGCTCAAAAGATGAAAACTGAGTCAACCAATAAACAATTCGGAATATTAGCTACCGAGATACTCAATGTTTACACAAAACACTTACCTAAATAATAATATTGTTATAGAAGTTCATATTTATTTTGATTTCGAGCATGGTTCAAGTATAATTTGTATTCAACGTGTAAAGGAATACAGAATTCTCATTACTCGTGCAATTTCCAAGAACAACGCTGCTAACAGATGCGAAGAAAAGTGTAGACAGAAAACGAAATATGGGCGCCAGAATATAAGATTATGTGACATGTCATTATTTTGTAACATGACATTCTAAACTGCGCGACGCATTTCTTTGAAATCGTGCTTCTGCGGCTAGTACAGTAGTACTGTAGCGTGCTTTTGAGGGGTTATGTATCAGAATTGGAGGGGGGGGGGGGGGGGGGTCAGAGTAAAGAAACAAAAATTATTGCATAAAATAAATATGACAGGTGATTTAACCTATGTACCTAGGATGTTTCCATTTTTAGGCTGCTCGCTTAACCCGGGAAAAAATGGAGTTAAACTCTATAGGCTGTTAAATAATAATAATAATCATAAATGATTTATTTAGCTGAGTACACAAACAATATAAATATAAAAAAGGAGAAAAAAAACACAAAAACATAAGACTAGATTAAAATGAAACAAAAATTTAAATTTTTTTTTTTAAATCATATTAATAAGTGACATTGTGGATTACATTTTATCTTTAATCTAAAATTTATAATTTAATCTTTATTTGGGTATTCCATACCCACCTCACAGTTTGTGTAACTATTTGTCACCTCACTCACGTCGGGTTATAGTACTTATACTATTAAGTGTGTTTTTTTCATAATTCCTCCTTCTACATATCTGCAATAGTCTGTGACTCGTGGCAACGAACTTCAATAGATTTTAAAGATACGAGGTTTCCAAGAGCAATACATCGTTTACAAGAAAGCAATTCAATTCAGCACGTCGCTAAACATATTGTGAGCGGTAAAGCCTTAGATCTAGACCTCTAGACGCTGGAAGTGTTGTAACAGTTTCGTGATCAATTAGACGCGACTGATCGCTTCGAGGCGTTGCTTTTCCGAATCATTTTCCATATAGGGTTGTGCCAAAAGTTAAATGATTTAATTTAAATTTTTTTTTAATTTGTGTTATCGCCGCGTTGTTAACGACTTGCGGTACGGCTTCAGTGTGCTCGTAGCGTTCGAGCCGTCCTCATCTCTTGTTGTGCAATTCTTTATGGGTTACTTGGGATAGCCGGGGAGAGTGACTTGAGTGGAAAAGGGGAGTGTTTGTTAACAGTCAAAGGTACCTTTAACCCTACACACAACGTTCATAAGTGCGTGACTTCACTCAAGGTCATTCTCTGCCATTCTAGGGTCTTATTTTGATTACAGTTTGATTTGTAAATTAAATTGTCCTGACAAATGTCAATCATAACTTTTGTTCGACATTCGTTTTCTTATTTTCGTAATCACTTCTGAGTCTGTTAAAATTTGTTGTATCATCATTATCAGTTAGTTTTAAATGCCCACTATACTGAGTAAGATCTTCTTTCTTATAGGAAAGGGCATTGGTGTGCACAAGGTATTTAACTAGGTACTATACGTACAAATTGTACAAAATGGAAAATTCTTTTTCTTATACAAGTTCGTAATTAGTCTTCAAGGTAAGCAGTGTGTTTATGCATCTACGAAGTGCACCCTATTGTAGAGGGCATATAAAGCTTGGATACACTACGCTACTCCAATGGGAGATGGTGGGCTTAAGTTAATAATATTTGACTCCTTATCGATCATTATTATATGTTAATGACAATGACCGGATTGAATTGTAACACCTCCAATATCGCCCGCTCATGACTCGAACCCAAGAACGAAGCTGAACCACTACACCACAGAGCCAGTTAGTGTACCAAAAGCTTGTTTCTTCTATTCATATTCATCTATGGGTACTATTTCTACTATTTCTACTACTACATGTATATCTTTGACTAATTATTTGAACGAGCATGTCCTTAAAAGCTCATCGTGTAGAGAAGCCTTAAGGATGTAACACGAAACGATACGGTCACGATTTAGAAAGATGCAGTTTACATCTGTTCTCTATAATCTGTAGGCAATAACGCATGTATAGCAGCTTACAATTAAATCTAGTTCTTATTGTCAAAGAAACAACGTTTAATATCGTAATACGAACGATTGTATTGGTTGATATTAGTATCGCAATGGTTTGCGCATATTCATATTATAGAGATTGTATTGCTGTATTTGTTAAGTAGTTGTCTTTCCGTTTCAATAAGTAATGAATTATATGGATATAGCCTTTTATATCAGGTAATATTTGATATAAGTTATAGTCTGAAAAGTTTTTTGATTACACTCCCATAATATGCGAGCAACGGGGGGCAAGACTGCGCGGGTATGAAATCGTGCGTGCGGGGAAGTGAGGTGCATCAGTCGTCGGTTTTTCATTCATCGCTACACGCCCCCCGGCTGGCGCGTCCCATCTGGAGTGTTACGAACGAAGTTGCCAAGCTATAGTGGAGGAGCATTGCATAGAAGGCGTCGCTCATCGCTGCAACCACGACCACTCTACCAAGGAAGAACGACTAAGATATTTGATGTAGCAGGTAGCTTTCAGATGATCCACTTGATGTAACGGAAAATAATCCCCCAAAATAGCTACAATCAAGCAACATTCCACAGGGTATGATAGAAACACAATCCTACCTATATTACGAATACTTATACGTTGTCCTGTTTCATTAAACTGAGGCATCTAGGTTTTTATACATGAGATGCGTCCCGTTCAAGTACGATGCGGATATGTGGACACCATTATACACACAAACACATTTGGTCGGATATTACCAATACATTCAAAGCCAAACAGACTTCTCGGAATAGATTAACTGTACCTAAGTATATCAACTAAGTATTAAAATGTGCGTAAGCTTCAAGAAGTGAAATCTCAATGATAAATAGCAACGTGTCGGCGTTAATAAGGCCACCCGTGGAGTGACGGAACAAAGCCTAATTTGTCACTGTTCGTAACAATACAAAATGCTCCAATCGATTTCTAACTTTAATTCTTTATAATTAAGTTCAAATATAAATGACAGTTAGGTAACACGACCCGATGATTTGGGCTATCGTTTGAATCGTTTAGGTATAGAATAATGTGTGATAAGTTGTTTGCAGACTGCAACAAGAGCTGCTAGTAACTTAAAAGCACACAGCATGGTTAAAGGAGAATGCCCACCAGCCCATACAACGTCGGCCCAGGGAACCCAGGTATACTCTCGTATAAAAGTATATGGAGATGATAATATGATGAATAAATAAGTATCTGGTTAAATAATTGACTTGATAAATGTATGTTTCTTGAAGAATAATACATTTTTTATCAATCTTATAGGGCAAAATGTTCGCCGGTGTACCAAAGCGGCGAAGTAACATTTGAAGCTGCACAATTTTTTTTTTCTATTATTTTTTCTGTAACTAACAAGCTTAAAAAATCAATCAGAAGTCTTCAAAAAATATCGTAAAAGCCAGGCCGTATGGTCAACGATCTTAGCTTATTCCCATTGTGGAAAAATTAAAGATGAATTAAAAATGTCATAAAATTTTTTAGATTCTTGTAAGTAAATTGCCGGGTGGTTAGGCCTGGGCCGGGGATGGACATTCCCCTTTATACATACTATATCGAAATACTTTCTAGAACTCGTCATCTTATACCATAGTAAACAAGAACTTACGGAGAATTTTTCCAAAGAAAAATTATTTTTTTTTTTTTTTTTTTTTTTTTTTTCGGTGGGTAGGCGTGCAAATGTCAAGACGTGTATTTTGAGCTCTTAAAGATTTTAATGTTATTTACATTGTTAAAAGTGTTTTAAACAATAAATAATGTGTTAAAATAGTTTAACTTACCAGCTAATAATCCTTCTATTGTTTCCTGTATTATTTTGCCACTGCACTTCACTAAACCACACTTTGTTACGAAAAGTACGAGCTGTCAATTTTAATAACAACAATGGATTCTATCAAACAGTCCATGCAAGAATTGGCGCTGCACTTTAACAATACGATGGCGGAATTCCAGCAAAACCTCAGTGCTTCGATTCCAGCAACTAGCCCAACGTCGAATATTGCGAGCCAATTTGGCATGTTTAGATCGTTTGTGCTCACAGCGTTAGAAAATCTTCAGCTACAACTTGAACATTTATCTAAAAAACAAGACCGGCTCGATATGAACACTAGAAAGAAAATACTTCTGGTTCATGGTGTTCCCGAAAGCAAAAATGAAGATGTGCAAGCCGTGGTTATTCATACGCTTTCAAATCATCTTAACATCGGCCTCTGTGGCAAGGATGTCAGCCGCAGCCATCGCTTGGGCGGCTCTAAGCCAAATAAACACAGGCCCATTCTGTTAAAGTTCAAGGAATTATCACTTCGTAATCAAGTCTGGGGTGTGAAATCCAAACTTAAAAATTCAGGAATTACATTGTCAGAATTCTTGACAAAAGAAAGACATGACACCTTCATGACTGCAAGGCAACGGTTCGGTATCAATAAATGTTGGACCAATGAAGGTTCCATCTTTATTATCAGTACTGATGGGTCAAGACATCGAATTAATTCCAAAGCTGAACTTGAGAGTGTTCCGTCTGCATCTGAGGCGTCTGCGAGTAGGTCCGCGGCTAGCACTGTTCCCAATCCTAGTTCCAACTCGAATGCCGCTGGTACTCTTAGAACGAAGCGAAACCCGATTCAAACTGACCGCGCAAAGCGCAATAATAGAAAGTGATTAAATTATTTGGTTTAAAAGGTATCTATGGATAAATTACTATTTTTTGTTTTAGAAATAATTGTTTTGTAATTCACTTTGCAATATTTTGTTGTTGTACTTTGTGACGGTAATAACAATATTTTATTATTATGTTACCCTCATATTTAATGCTTAGAGTATTATCACAGATACTGTAGACAGAGTAACATAGAATCCATTTTATAATCTATGATTTGACTATGATATTATTTTGTTGATAAATGACAGTTGTCTATGTCCAATTAAGCGATGTTTACACATTCCAATTTGTGGTGTACTCAAAGTTGCCAGATTTATTATTGCTGATGCTAACAATGTTTGCTTACTGTTTTCTAACCAATTAAATTATTGATTTGTTATGCGTAGTGTTTCATTGCTTGATTGGACTATAGTTTATAATCTTAAAATTAGCATTGCAGCAGTAACTAAATAACAATAATATTTGTGTACGTATTTTTTTAAGTGTTTACTGAGTTTATTTTTATATATATTGATTTTAGTAATCTGTATAAGTAGTAATTAATTTTATTTTTATTTTCTTTATTTCTCATTTATTTTTAATAGCTTTGTTTACTTTGCCTGTACTGTGATTAATATAAAGTATTTTCGTTTTAGTTTAGACTTTTTAATTATTATTGTAATATGTAGATTGTAAGTTTGTAGTGGTAATTTCTATTTATCTAGCTGGTGGGTGAACAAATTAGGGTTTTACTGTTTTTGTTGATTAATTTTTTTTTTATATATATAAATATATATTTATAGTATATACATATATAACTATTGTGTATATTTTTATTTATATATTTTTTTTTTAATTTTTTTTTTTTATTTATTATTATATTACATTTGTAATATATTACAAAAATAATGGATAACAACCTAAGTAGTAACTCAGATGACGACAACAGTACGAGTATTTATTTCCAGTGTGGTTCCGATCCTTCTGAAGACAGTTTCAAAAGCACTGACATTCCTCTTAACGAATCGCTTGAACATGCTTTCTCGCCATACCCTAAAAGCTTTAATGTTGTTCACATTAATGCGCAAAGCATTCCCTCCCACTACCCCGATCTTTTAAATTCATTCGATGTAAAAGATATACATGCAATCCTAGTCTCTGAATCTTTCCTTAAGCCTTGCCTTCCTTCTACTTCATATGCTTTACCAGGATTTCATTTAATTAGAAATGATAGAACTGGAAAGGGGGGTGGAGGGGTTGCTATTTATTTACGCAGTCACATCCCTTTCTCAATTCTAGATAAATCTCCTTCTCTGTATACGGAGTCATTAGAGTACATATTTATTGAGGTTCTCTTTGGCACAAGAAAGCTACTGCTAGGAGTTTGTTATAGTCCATCTTTACACATTGACTATTTTAGTAAGTTTGAAGAGTTGCTTGAGAATTTTGTACCGGGAGTTGACCACGTCATTCTCATGGGTGATTTTAACACGTGCTTAATTAAAAACGACTATAGATCTAAGCGTTTCTCTAACATCATCAACAGTACTAATTTAAATATTTTGAATACCACATCCGCAACACATTTTTTCCCTAACTGCACACCATCTTTACTAGATCTTATGTTAGTATCCTCACCTGATCGTGTCAATGTGCATGGGCAAATGGCAGCTGAAGGTTTTTCATATCACGACTTGGTATATTTGTCATACAAAATTCGACCACCTAAAATTAAGCCTACAGTTGTGATGCGACGAAGTTTCAAGCACTTTGATAAAAATAAGTTTATGTCTGACCTCAGTATGATCGACTGGAGTACTATCCTGAATGCTTCGTCAACGAATGACAAAATTATTATTTTCAATTCTTTGTTGACGGAGTTGTTTGATGTTCACGCTCCACTTAGACCCATAAAACTGAAGCATCTACCGGCTCCATGGCTGACAGATGACATCAAGGCTCTCATGGCGAAACGAGATAGGTCTAAGACTAAGTACAAGCAGAATCCTTCTGCCGAGAACTTTGTAAAATATAAAGATCTTCGCAATAAATGCAATAGGCTTTGCAGGAATGCTCAGCGCTCCTATATTCACGCATCTGTAGAAAATAAGGATGCAGCAAAAGTCTGGAGGTTCTTTGACGCCTTGGGCATTGGTCGGGAGCGTAGAACATCATCTACTTGGAATCTCGACATAGAATCACTAAATAATCATTTTACAAAAGTTACCTTAATAGATAATGCAGCTAAAGTACATACATTAAACACGCTTTCCTTACGTCCAAAACCAAATTCCTTGCCATTTCAATTTGCTTCTGTCACGGATGAGGAAGTAAAAAGAAATATTATGGCCATCAAATCAGATGCTATAGGGTGTGATCAGGTGAGTCGAAAGATGATCCTTTTAGCACTTGACGGCATACTAGATATCCTTTGTCATATCTTTAACCACTCTCTCTCTACAAATACTTTTCCTAATACTTGGTGTTTAGCATACATTGTTCCTATTCCGAAATCTCACAGTCCTTCAACTTTCTCTCAGTACCGTCCTATTTCTATTCTTCCTTTTCTATCCAAAGTTCTAGAACGTATAGTGCACAAACAATTATTATTATATCTCTCTGAATTTAATATACTAAATCCATATCAATCTGGATTTCGCACTGGGCACAGCACTGTCACTGCACTTATCAAAATTTGTGATGATATAAGATACGCCATCGATAACCAGCTCCTTAGTGTTGTTACCTTACTTGACTTTTCGAATGCATTCAATACTGTCGATTTCGAGATTCTCCTAGCAGTTCTTAAGTCAATTAATATTTCTCCTGAAGCTTTGGGTTGGTTTCGGTCTTATCTTTATGATCGTAATCAATGTATTCGGGTTAATGAGAAATTATCTTCTCCGAGTATATTAAATGCAGGTGTTCCTCAGGGCGGTGTGCTTTCTCCGTTACTCTTCTCTATTTATATTAATTCTATTACTGATCTCCTCTCCCTCTCCTTCCATTTATATGCTGACGATCTGCAAATTTATGTATCATCACCCGCTGACTCGCTTGACAATGCAATAGCCAGTCTAAATACTGATCTTAATACAGTCAGTGCTTGGAGTAAATCCTACGGATTGTCGGTAAATGCAAGTAAATCACAAGCAATTTTGATAGGGTCACGTCAACAAATTTCGAAAATTAATACTTCATCTCTTCCTCCCCTTTTATTAGATGGAACTGAATTAAATTTTAACAGTTCAGTCAAAAATCTCGGCCTAGTTATGGATGAATGCTTTTGCTGGACACCCCAGGTTGCTGCTGTCAGTCGGAAGATCTTTGCGGTGATTAGCAGGTTGAGAAGGTGGAAGAACTTGTTTCCTCTTAAAACTAAGATTTCTCTTGCTCAATCGCTTCTTCTTCCATTACTCGATTATGCCGATTCTTGTTACTGTGACCTACCACAATATCTCCTTAACAAGCTTGAACGCCTTCAAAATTTAGTCATTAGATTCATATTTGGGTTAAAAAAATTTGACCACATTTCTGAATTTCGTGCTCAATTAAAATGGTTGACTATAGCTCAGCGTCGTAATTTTCACATACTTTCCTTGCTTTATTCTATACTTAATCACTATCATTCTCCTCCGTACTTAAAAGAAAGGTTTCACTTTCGCGGTTCTAACCACCTTCTCAATCATCGATACAGCAATGATAATAAGTTATCTATGCCATTTAGTCGGACTCACCGCTATAGTGAGTCGTTCACTGTTAAGGCGGTAAAACTATGGAATGCCGTGCCGCGGGATATTCGTCATTCTCAGTCGATTCATATATTTAGACGTCGTCTTAAAGACTACTTTTTATCACAGTAATATATTTAGGTATGTAATATCAATTTAAGTAAGTTTATTTTATTGTATATATATATATACATATATATTATTAATGTTAATATTGGTATTTATGTATTTTAATTTTCTTAGTTTATGTAAGTATATTTCATTTATTTTTTTATTGTACAGTATTTTAAGTCGATATTTGCGCACCAACCACTTCTCTTTGTAAACGTGAACTCCTTATAATAACGGTTGCCTGGAAGATATCACTTTAGAGATAAGGCCGCCGTTACACCATTGTTTGTATTTTACTTGGTTTGTTTTTGTAAAATTTTGTTATTTTGTTTTTGGTGTAATAAAGTGTTTTATTATTATTATTATTAAAAATTATTGTCAGACAAAATTAAATATAAACTGCCATCATTTTGTCGTTTTGGTATATGTAATTCATTTTCTTCCACCAGAATAAAGCAATAAATAATGAAATGCTGATAAAAATGTAAAAAAAATGCCGTTGATTCAGTAGTAATAGAAAGAATGTGAGATGAAAACTGCGCTGGCTTTTGTCATGCGGATATTGCGACAGTGTGCAATCAACCTAATAAAATCAAATTCGAAGCCGGAAGCAAGATCTTTGACCCTGAAAAGTTAACATAATGACGCATGTTATTTCAAATGTATTCAGTAGGTTAGGTGTAATGCATTTCAGAACTGAGATTAATAAAACTTCTATCAATATATTATGTATTTTGAACCCAGTACTAACGAGGCACTGTTTAGAAGAATAATTTTTCTGCCACGGCACGTGTCTGGCACGCTAAATGTCTGTAGAATGCACCTTTAGGAGGGCTGGCCATTTAGTGGGCGCCAAATGGACTGATAATGATAATGAACAAGGAAAAACGTCTCGTTAATATTAAAGGTAAATTAAAAAAAATATAGGTGTACAATACGAGTGCATTTATTATTTGTATGGATTGCATGACTAGTTAATATTGAAGGTAAATATTTGAGTGAATTATATCTTGGGCATACAATATAGGTACATTTGTTATTTGTATTCCATGAATCGTCTCCGCAAAAGTTATGTGGTAGATACTCGTATTTGTATGCGGTTTACCAAAGTACTCTATGTAGATTATGGTTAAATAATATAATTAATTGTAATTTTGTAAACTTTTGACGACCTCTTTCCTCTTTTTTAATATCACTAATATGTTCTTCTACAATTCTAGATGTTTCCTATAGGGTTGAGGGTCTACAGCCACTGCCTCTGGTAGTAAAAAAAATGTAATTTGGATTTTCCAAAATTCGACCCCTAAAGGGTTAAAAAGGGGTTGAAGTTTTTTTTTAATATAAATCGTTCATGATTAAAGTTATACTTTCGTAAAATTTGTTGTGGACTATTTATTATATGTAAAACATGCGAAAACATAAATAGAAGGGGGTGAAATAGGGGTAGAAATTTTACAACGATTTTCACGCCGACGAAGTCACGGGCTAGTTTTATAATAAATTAAAATCACCAAAAATAATTAGAATTCCCAGTTGTTAATGTTTTCGAATTGACGTGTATTTTTTGTTGAAAATGTGCATTATTGAATATAATTACTTATATTTTGAGTATGCAATTGTTAATCAAACTGTTTTCAGCCTTTGTGTCTGTAAATGAGGCATATCTAGCTATAGTAGGCTCAATGTTAACTTAAGCATAAAATCAATTAATGAACAATTTTCGTTAATGACGTTAAGTGTTTCGTAAGTTACAACAAAGAGTGATGAAATCTGTTAGGCTTCGATCAATGGGTAGATGGTCGTGCGCACTCCATTTATCACATTGGGCACTGCTCGAGTGAAATGGAGCAAAATGATACCATAGACAACACCATCCTAACTATAGATAGTGATTAAAATGTATACTTATAGATAGTGACTAAAATGTATACTTATAGAGTACTCAGAGTTATTAATATATAATAAATAAGCCGTGATAGCCCAGTGGATGTGAGTAAGCCGTGATAGCCCAGTGGATATGACCTTTGCCTCTGATTCCGGAGAGTATGGGTTTGAATCCGGTCCGGGGCATGCACCCCCAACTTTTCAGTTGTGTGCATTTTAAGAAATTAAATATCACGTGTCTCAATCGGTGAAGGAAAACATCGTCAGGAAACCTGCATACCAGAGAATTATCTTAATTCTCTGCGTGTGTGAAGTCTGCCAATCCGCATTGGACCAGCGTGGTGGACCATTGGCCTTACCCCTCTCATTCTGAGAGGAGACACGAGCGCAGCAGTGAGCCGAATATGGGTTGATGACGACGATATGTGATGTCACAATTCTTGAAGTATTTTATTTGACTGACATATGTGTTTCATTCCTAACTCTATGGACACAGAACGGTTGCTGTAAGGCCGACCAATCAGGGGCAATCGCACAGTTGACGTTTTAAGATAGCATAATGGTTTCACTTCCGATAGATTATAATATACAGAAAAATAACACGTTAAATTGTAATCAGTATTGTAAGTTAACAATATGACGGCAGATTAATATCACGAGTGAGATTTAACGTATTTTACAATTCAACGGTAACATATACAAAGTATTTGTAACCTGTAACAGTAATTCTCTGTCAAATTGTGTATATAATAAGGAAGCAATAGCCACAAAGGGCCGCAAAATCGTAACCGAGCTCGTTAACAGTGTGTAACTGTCCACATAAAATTGCTACTTATTACGTAAGTCTCATATTTTCATGGTTTATCTGTAGGAATAAGAAGTTTTAATGGTGGCCGGTTTGTATTATTTACTGCTATTCGTCGGTAAATAATGTAATTAAACCAAATGAGGTAGATTACAAATAAATGAAGTGTCTATTAGTAATTTTTAAACCAACGAAAACAATTCAACGTGTATATATTTTTTTATGTAACGTGTAACTTTTTACTGAGTAGTCCGATTTTGATTTTTTTTTAATTACAAAGGGCTTATTTCGAATTAGGTCCCATATAAATTTGGAACAAAAAATCCAACCCTAAGGGTACGAAAACAGGGAATGATTGATTGTATTGTTGGGAACGCTAGATCGCTTGGCGGTACGTCTTTGTTGGTAGGGTGGTAAAGCCACGGCCGAAGCCTCCCACGGGTTTCCACGGAGGCTGTCAAAACTATACTAAAAGTAAAGTATTATCAAGCTTAGGAGCAAGAGGAGGTTGTGGAGCGACATGTAGGGTTTTTAACCCTAAAAATACAATAAGTACAATAAATCTGAATTTTACACAGACGAAGACACGGGCATCCTCTATCTATACTAATATTATAAAGCTGAAGAGTTTGTTTGTTTGTTTGTTTGTTTGTTTGTTTGTTTGTTTGTTTGTTTGTTTGTTTGTTTGTTTGTTTGATTGAACGCGCTAATCTCAGGTACTACTGTTCCAATTTGAAAAATTCTTTCAGTGTTAGATAGCCCATTTATCGAGGAAGGTTATGGGCTATATTATCCCGGTATTCCTACGGGAACGGGAACCACGCGAGTGAAACCGCGCGGCGTCAGCTAGTCACTAATAAGACACGTCACGTCAAGCGACGTTTGAACGAAGTAGTCACGCATGATTGAAGCAAGTTACTTACGTACATTCGCCGTTCGCGCATGTCTAGCGGCGGTCTAGCCAAGACAGAGTCATTGGCAGGCCCACTTTCTCACTCTGAATAGCATCATGTAATGTTTTCGGCCGTTACAATAACTGTCCAGTTATTGTGATTACAGGGAACGGACACTCCAATTATTTGCTTGTTGTAATTTATCTTCAAATCACTACGCCGTGTGCCGCTTTGGTTATTTTATTATAGTAGTTGTTGTTGCAAATCAAAGCGAGATTGTGGGTTTCTATTAGGTGTAAATAATGCGAGTGAAAGCTCGTCTATTATTAAATTTATCTTTATTGAAGAGTTCGTGATACGTATTTATTTAATCACGATCTTATTTTTTTAGTAGATAAGTAATTTGCTAACAAAAGTCAGACAAAACCTGTATTTATAATTTAAAATGTAATGAAATAACAATACACTTACAGCAACAAAATGAAAGATTTCGGATTCTATTTCGTTCGTGAGGAATACAGTTTTTAACAAACTTTCAAAAAGATTAGGTTTTATGTTCAGCTGCGATGTTTTTTCAAATAACTTTTGTTTCTTGGTCAAATCTTCATGAAGATAAGCCTTAGCCACGTTTTCAAGCTACACGTATCTACATCGAAAAATGCATGAAAATTCGTTTATTGACGTTCGTTTAATGTAAAATCTATTGACGAATACCGAAAAATAATAAAATGATTTTTTGCACTTTAATCACAATATCTAGCCCTGATTTCTAGGTTTTCACATAATCAAGGATACAATGCTCAGATTAAGTTCAGTTAAGTACAATTGAATTTAAATAAGCAGTAAAGGTTAGTCAAAGACGAATTGAGTTAATAGTCTTTTCAGCCAGACAAGAACTAGTAATCCTGAAGTGCTAATGAGACTAGTAATACTCAGCCTATTCAGTAACATGATACTTCGCATTGTGAAAAGCGGGCGTAGCGAAAAGATCGGTGTTTGAGCTTAAACATAAACAAATCTCGTTTATTTTGGAGGATTGCGTTCTGTTAATTGTAATAAACCGAAATCGCTGTGAACTTATAATAACGAGTAAGTATATCGTAGTACATAATAATTTATTTATTTTGCTATTGTCCGCGAAAAGCCGACAAACTCTCGACGGGCTCTCTATGTGGGTCGCATCGGGTCTATGTGGATGACTTGACAAATTCTGTAACTGGAAAGCTCACATCCATGGGGTATGTTGTATACTAGAGAAGTTTGTTTATGTTCTGAAACGTGTCAAACAAACAACTACCCACAAAGCCGCTGTGATGGACTACCATGGATATGTGTCTTCACTGCTTAGATATGGTCTGATACTTTGGGGAAGATAGATAGTAGAGCATTTAGAGTACAAAAGAAATGTAGCAGGGCACTCTTTGGTGTGGATATGCTCCACAGCTGCAGACCCCTGTTCACATATTTAAAAGTATTGCCACTACCTAGCTTATATATTTTCAAAATGTGTATGTTTGAAAAAAAAATCCAGAGCAATTTATATCAATAAAATATTTGAACACCAGGTACAAAGACAAGCTATGTATATCTATGCAGAGGCACAAAGTTACCAGCAAAGCAGCTCCGGTTTCGGGGTGAAACGTACGTAGTGAGTATTTTGTCGGACCTGGGTGACGTCGTCGCATGGGTTCGTCGGCTTTTCGCGGATAATAGCAAAATAAATAAATTATTATATATTCATGATGAGCTTCCGCAAAGTAACGCCTGCTTCTATCCTATATCGTAGTAGCTAACGCGGTAGACTATTAGTATAACTGAAAGAAGTTTTTAATCTTAATTTTTTGCCCAACAGCTTTGATCATGGTCGTTGATCCATTACATTATCTTCAGGTCAACAAACATATCACATAGATTAACGTTCAATGCTAAGTACATAATATTATAATCTAGTAGTCCAATCACAATGAATTGAATAATCACAATTATATTCACACTAGCTGATAGGATGCACCTGCGTGGTTCCCGTTCCCGAACGGGGATAATATAATAGTCTATATAGCCTTCCTCGATAAATGGGCTATCTAACACTGAAAGAATTTTTCAAACCAGACTAGTAATTCCTGATATTAGCGCGTTCAATCAAACAAACAAACAAACTCTTCAACGTTGTAATATTAGTATAGACATAAAGAACAAAAGCAAGCTTTTTTCAAAAAATATTATAGCCGTGAGTTTTGAGTACTTTTTTAGTAGTCTGCGTTCTACTTTAGATTTTACTACTTTTCTACAAAATAACTAGACCTGAACCAATGTCTAACATTAATTTTTCGACTTGACTCAACCGAGAATCACACCTGGTAACCTCTAATAGCGAGGTGAATGACCGCACCGATTCGTATAGTAAGAACAAAATCACGAGTGTTAATTAACTATAATTAACATATTGTTATAGGTTAAGTTTTTGCGGCTTAGAGGTCAGCTTTACTTCGAACATTAAACTGATGAATGCAAAAGGATTTCCATTAGCGAGCGAGCTGTTACGCACGGAATACGTATCCTTTCTTTGCAAAAATACAGGACCTTAGGGTCAAATAAAGATACAATATCATTTAATAGTTCCAATTAGCTTTATTACATTTAAGACTGTTAAAATTAATACTATTCCATTGGAGACCACGCATATTTATGTTAGTCAGTTCGTTGTAGTAACCTGGGCCTCCAATAGCAAATAATATTGCTGTTGTAAGGTACTTTAATTATTGCCAGATATTTTTTTTACTGAAGCGGGTTTTATTTTTAAGATGCCTTACTGTAAGCCGCTGGTACCTCGCGGCTCGAGACCGTTTTATGAATGTTATTTAAACGGGTACATACCACGATAAAACGACGAGATTTTTATTGTCGATATTTCGACCCAGTTGCATGGATCGTGGTCACGACGGGACGTTTAAATAACATTCATAATGAACAACCACGAAATAAGTTTAAAATCATTCGAGACCGTTTTGTTTGGAAGTACATTGCAAGAGGCCCATGTCCAGCAGTCCATCGGCTGCTAATGATGATGATGATGACTGTATGATGAAAAAAATTAACAAACAAATAATTGTGTGTTATTTGTATTTTTTCGACGTAAATCACGATTGACTTGAAATAAAATGACAATGGTTTTTGGCTTTATACGCTGGACGCTTGTATTTTTTATGTGACTAAGACAACTTTGTTATTTTATACAATTCTACTGTTTCATCTGAAAACACTGATTGATTAAACTAGACATGATTGGACATTTTTTTATACCTCATGATTTTAAGACAAGGAAATCATATGTATGAAGATATATGTACATCTCTTGGGTGTGATGATCAATGGCTATAAAAAGGATACAGGTTAGAAATTGTTCTTGAGTTCTGAGTTGGTTTTACTTGATAACAGTAATTACGGTTTACGATCGCGCGGTAATTTCCTCTTCGCCCGCAGTGGTCGGGGGCGTTGTTGGAGATCAGGTGATGGTAGATAGTCATTATGCAGATTTCTTGCTCGTAAATGAAATGGTAATGACTTAGTTCACAATCACTATACCAGTTTAACTGAAGGCGGGTGTTTTTTGATGTCATTTGTTCAGTTTGTATACATCCTTGTTCATTTGTATGTATTTGTAAGTTTTTGTTTTAGTTCACTTATCAGGGGCCTGTAGCCAAGTTACATGTCAATTTTTTTCAACTGAAGAAAAACTTACAGGTGATCAATTTTATTTTATTACTAGCTGACGCCGCGTGGTTCCCGTTCCTGTAGAAATATGGGGATAATTTATAGCCTATAGCCTTCCTCGGCTATCTAACACTGAAAGAATTTTTCAAATCAAAGAAATAGTAGTTCCTGAGATTAGCGTTCAATCAATCAAACAAACAAACAAACTCTTCAGCGTTATAATATTAGTATAGATTATAGTGTATAAGTGAGCACGCGTAACTTTTTACTGAGTGGTCTTATTTCGATAATTATTATTTTATTGTAAAAGGTGTGTATTTAACTCAACGCGAAACGGACGTGACACCGCCTTTAAACTGATCAGTAGGTAGAAAATTTAATAATGTTATTTTTCGCTTTTTAGTTTCGTGGGTACGTACAAGTGTAACCCATGTTTAAAGCAAATAAATAAATTATTATTATTATTATTAAGATTTTGAAACCGGTTGTTTTTTTTTTAAATTGTTATTAAAACCTAAAAATGTGTTATGGGAACGACATAAGAGCTTATTATCTTATTATATTCTTAATTAATTATAATATGTCTATTAATTACACTAATTACAGCTTTGTGTCCTGTTCGTACAATGCCGCTAACAATATAATAATAATAACTATAGTAATTAATTATTTAACTGGCAGCACTTTACATTGTAGTTATGATTGTACATTAATTGGTGGCAAATATAATATTCCTCTCTCATTTATTTAATTGTACTTTTCTATCGATGCTATTTTTAAAACAATATATATGGTCCTTTTGTGTATTAATTAAAGGCAGTTACAGAAAAAATAAGTTAATTATTTATAATTTAGTTTCTTCTTTAGGTCGTCTGGAAGAGATCGCTTGATAGCGATAAGGTCGCATTGTGCATTTTTAGTATTTTTTTTTGTATTTATTGTATTGTATGGTTCTTTCTGGTGTACAATAAAGTGTATTTTCTTCTTCTTCTGTCTTAATAACCCCATTATCGTTTTTTCGAAATAATTTATTATTAATTTGGTAGTACAGATAAGCAAAAATACAACCGACTTCAAAATTGTAAAAATGTTTTTACTAAACTAAAAAGCGAAAAGCATCATCAGATCCTGAAATGATCACTATGGGACCAATTGGAAAGCAAACCCTTTCAAACAAAAAATATATTTTTTTTACGCATGTTCACCGATTACTGGAATAATAAAAACAAAAAAAAATCGGTGAATATACATAAATAATAAAGATTCCTACGAATTGATAACCTCCTCCTTTTTTGAAGTCGGTTAAAAACATAAAATAATGTTTACAACATTTCTATAGAGACACGAAAATTAATGATGAAGTTAGCTTTAGTTTCCTAATGTATTATTTTATCATGAAGAATATTCATTTAAATATTTGCAACAGAAACTGGCCAAGTTGACGTTGTTTATTTTGAGCGGTGTCTAGTGTAAGGATGCACTCAAGGATCCGTCTCGACAGAACACTAATTGTGTCCCGAGTCCTGACAGCAAGGTCGCTCTAACTGGACGATAGTGTAATATGAAGATTGTTATGCGGGCAAGGAGCGACTGGGGAAAAAGTGTACCAACAACTTTTGCGAGCTTCGCCAAACATTATGTGTATGCAGAAAAATATAACCTTAATTGAGATTGTAAGAGCGAATTTGCTTTGTGCACGAGATATCTGATTTAATTTCGACGTGATTGCCCTAACGGTTCGACGTGGATATTAAAATGCGGGCGGTTGGAGGGTTTGTAGAAAAAACAAGTGCCATTAAAGAAATTTTTAAATGGATATATTAATTAGATATGAGCAGACCCCCCGCGTTTTCAGTGGGGAAAATACGATTCCCATGGGAATACTAATATGAAAGATAGTATATGTTACTCGCCGAGAATATAGCTTTCCATTGGTGAAAGGATTTTTAAAATCAGTCCAGCAGTTGCGAAGTTTACAAGTAAAGAAACAAAAAAATCATAATGTTACCTCTTAATAATTACTAAGTAATATAATATATTAGATAAGACAATGTATGAATAAAATACACAGAAACTGATGCTACAAAAATTAAATTGACCGACAAATAAAGAAATAATTATATTGTTGTTATATCAGGAAGTAAACTAAGTAATAGTGGTTTTGATCCTGGCAGATATAAACAGTTAATGATGGTAAAAATATAGATCTAAATTAAATTACTGTTCAGGTTTAACCTGACAACAAAAACGGAAAAATATACAATTAAAATTACATGTCCTGTAAGGAGTAATAAATCAATTTCATTATATAAAGTAGTAGTATAAACTTTATGATTCAAACTTTTCAATAGAAATAATTTAATAATGGTTGAAATTTTAAATCTATAATAAAATAAAATGATGATTTATTTGTCCATGCTAGTCAATTATTGTTGTTGGTAAAAAGTTTGAGAATAAAGATCGTATCATGACCACGAGAGACTAATATAAATTGCACCAAAAACATTTAAATGATCAAGATTTAAATAAATGGCACAGTGTTGCGAAATGATGTGTTGTCAGTAGGTAAAATCTGTCCTGCATTGATAAATGTGCTAATGTAAATATTACAGATATATTTTTAGTATTCGAAAGTTTCTTTCTCATTGTCGCAGGACATTTAGAAAATCACAGTAATATTATAAAGGCGAAAGTTTGTGTGAGTGTCTATGTATGTTCCACCTTTACGCTGCGGCTACTGAAGAGATTTGGCTGAAATTTTGAATGGAAACAGATTTTACTCTGGATTAACACATAGGTTACTTTCCATCCCGGAAAAATCCATGGTTCCCGTTGGATTTGTGAAAAACTGAATTCCACGCGGACAAAATCGTGGGCAGTTTTATATCAGCAAGCACTTGACTACAATCAAGCCTGATGGTAATTAATGATGCAGTCCATAAGAACCTACCTATAAGAAGATTATTTCGATATAAGAGTAGATAGTAGAAGTAAGATATATATTACTTACTAGCCTACGCACCGTGGTTTCCCTTGCGCAGTTCCCGCTGCCTATATGCCTAATAACATGGCTTTGAACCGAGTTTGAAAAAACTTTTACCACGCGTAAAAGAATTTTCAAACTCGGTTCAATAGATCTCAAGATTACCTCTACAACACCACAAACTTTACCATTGTAATATTAGTTAATATTAGTAGATTAATAAATATGTATGTAGATATAGAATACTTTTTATGTCGACAGTACAACTACATTGTAAAGAGTTGCCGTCCATATTTCGGTCGGCCAATGAAGATTGATCGCATCTCAGATTATTTTGTCTGCATAACAAACAGACTCCCAGGTGACGATGCATTGTTGCCAGGACTTCCTTATTCTGATTATTTGCGGTGTCATTCATTCGGACGTCAAGGTCAAGCGGTAGCTACAGCGTAAAAACTTGAGGTCGATTGAACTTTTTGTAGATTTCTGCGTTCCTGGTGTCGACATCTCGGATTTCTGTGAATTTTTTATTTATTAGGTATTATTATTATGATATGCTTATTTTACAGACGGACAATAAAATGTGCGCGAGTTAAAACCGTTCGGAATTAATAGCTTTTTATTAATTAACGATTTTTAGCAAAAAATGTTATTGACGAGTTAGGTATGTTGATTTTTAACCGGCTTCATAAAAAAGTTTGAAGGCGGTGCTAAGCCGGTGTTGTGTTATTTAAAGCCGTTTCTGAAAGAACACTAGCAGAAAAACCTAAATCTTTATGATATTCTTACATAGCTTGAATAAATACAACATCGGGCTAGCAACCCGCCTTCAAACTGATCATCAGTTAGTACATAATATGATATATAGAACTTAGTATGACATTATTTTTCGCTTTTTAGTTTAATCAGTAAGTATGTTTTATGTTTTTGATGTCGGTTGATTTTTTTTTTGATAAAATTTTTTATTGTATGCAAACTAAAATAAAATTAAAACAATAAACATAAATAAATAAATAAATGAGAATAAAAAGAAGAATTTTTTAATCAAAAATTTTAGGGTGTTTTTATATTTTTACCTTAGTGTTTTAAATAGAAACGTTCGTAGTGTTTAGAGAAAAAAACAAAATAGAGCATAATATTAAAATTATGTAATCAAAAAAAGATCTTCAGATCTTTCTATCTTCATAATAAACTAGAAGATTAAAATCTCGTCACAAAAAAGTAATTGGTTATTTAAAAACAGCTTTGAATAAAATATTATGGCTTGAGATCTAGGTCCTAATCATCCAGTCATTATTAGGCTATTGTTGCGTATAAGATTTCTTTCGTGAGGCGATGGCGTGTAGAGTTATAAAATTGTTAATAATTTACCAATCAAATAAATTATGTAATTTTTCCAACTATCCTAATACTTATAGACGAATGTATTCAATGTTGGAGTGAAATATTATACAGACTAGTTAATATCTATATCTATACTAATATTACAAAGCTATAGAGTTGGTTTGTTGGTTTGAACGCACTAATCTCAGGAACTAATGTTCCGATTTGAAAAATTCTTTCAGTGTTTCTAGCACATTTATCGAGGAAGCCTATAGGCTATATTTTATCTCCATATTCTTACGGGGACTAGAACCACGTGGGTAAGGTATAAATAATATATGGACATGAAAAATAACATAAGTCATATAATAAAAGCACAATACTAAGTATACTGTGACTATAGGTCTAAAAAGTAGGTAATTCAAACATTGCAGTCAAAGAATATCTAAGTAATTCGTATAGATTATAAAATATATTGTTCCTACTTGCTCTTGCTTTAAATTAAATATTTAATTTCAATTGAAGCATTTTATTTAAATAATAATTTCATTGGTAATTTGATAAGATATACAGGGTGATTCGGTCTTTAGTGCGGATATTTTTTTTCGTGGTTCTGTATCATTAATAGAATATAAATCTACAAACAGTTCGATACATTTTATGTAATTTTTTTTTTAATTTATGTCTCTAAAATAACAAAATAATGTACATATTATTACTAAACAAGATATATTCAGCTTAAAAGTGATCTGGTGACGTCCTTTAGGTATCAAACGAAAATAAAATAAACGCACAATAGGGTGACCCTAAAACTCTGTTCAAAAGTAAATAACTTTAGCTAACGATAATTTTGTTATTTTTGAGTTAAAAAAAAAAAGAAAAAATACGTGATCATTAAATTTTCTTTATGTACAAAATATAAAAATATCCGCACTAAAAAAAATTTCTTCCTGTATATGGCTTCCCGGATTATAAGATGAGTTATAATTCAATTCTCATAGTTACTTAAGTCCCTTGAATTATGGTCTCCGACTGTCATTGGGTATTCTATTCATAACAATAAGTTATGTAGAACCTCATCTTCGTGTATAATATGTAATCTTAATAAT
Source organism: Bicyclus anynana (assembly GCF_947172395.1). Classification (NCBI taxonomy): domain Eukaryota; kingdom Metazoa; phylum Arthropoda; class Insecta; order Lepidoptera; family Nymphalidae; genus Bicyclus; species Bicyclus anynana. The sequence continues at coordinate 6,789,290 of NC_069083.1, forward strand.
TATGGATTATTAACCGGTTATAATAATTTAATAAGGTGCTCCAATTTATTGATATCAGAGATTGTTTTGGATTAACAACTCCAAAGGTTACGCTGTTTAACTTGGGCTATTCCATCTCAGAATACAGACAAATATAGAGATAAGTCTATCATAATATGAGATCGTAAATTGTATTTATAATTTGATCAAATTACAGTTACGCGATGTTAGAATGATTTTTGTAAATATGAGATAGAAGTACATGACAAAAGTGGTCACGAGTCTTTAATCTAGGATATGTACTTACTAGATGTACAAATTTTATACGAACTGTGGAAAATGCTTCTTAATTAAATTCTTATAATTAGTCCCCAGGTTAGGTAGTGCATATATGCACGTACTAGCGGACGCCCGCGACTTCGTCTGCGTGGTATTCAACGTAAACTTTCAACCCCTATTTCACCACTCTACGGGTTGAATTTTAAAAATTCTTGAATTTTTATGGTTTATGATAAAATTTTTAAAACTGTAACTCTAAAAATGAAGAACTTTCTATATAAACTTTAAACCCCTATTTCCCCTCTTCTATTTTTATTTTAGGGTCACAAAGTACCCTATATTTTGCTCAAAAGTCCAATTTACTATCATACCAAAATACATCTAGCTCGGTTCAGCCGTTTATCCGCGAAAAGGTAACAGACAGACAGACAGACTGACTTTCGCATTTATAGTGCATGCCACTGCATGACAATAAATCTGCCTGTAAATTCAAGAAGATTAACCACACGCTTGTATGATGTGATCAAATCTGGACATTTACGACTGATGATGACCGAACGTCCGTATCATTTCGCGGTCAAGGTTCACATTAACATTGGATAACCTTGGAGGTCAATGTGAATGGTCCAGATATAGATATCAAACGTGAGAAAGTGCCGCCGAGATTGATAAGTCCATACAGACGGTTGGGATTTGCGTATCATGTAACTTATTCATTAAACTATGATAACAACTATTAACATTTAACCTTTAATTAAATCTAAATAAATGTTTATATGTAAAACTAATTACTAAAATAATTTAACAATTCCGTGATATCGTAGGCTATACCTACCTACCTTTATTTTTTTTCGGGAGGAAATCTTGACTTACGGACAAGACATGTTATATGGGACTTATAACTAAAAACCCTTGGTGGTCACCCTCAGCGCATTTCGGTAGGCTCCGAGACTTCACTTATACTCACCGGTGTATGTACCTATCTACCTATATTAGAATCTGTTAATCTGTGTGACTGAAAACCAAATAACTACGAGTAGGTACATCAGTTAAGAAGAAGAAGAAGAAATATACTTTATTGTACATTAAAACAAAAATAAACAATAACTTATAATAACACTTAGAAACTAATGTACAAATGGCGGTCTTATCGCTAAAGAGCGATCTCTTCCAGACAACTACTGTGGAAGAGATAAAAAACGTAAGCACCGATTCGGGTATACGCACACAAAAAATAAGAGTTAAGTAATTTAAATACATAAATAATATGCAATAATACATAATAATAATACAAACAGACTATACTTAACTTAACTACATACATACATACATACAAAGAAATACATACATACACACATACATCAGTTCTGAAATAAATGAATCCATTATCTTTAATCTATAGCATGATCCTTACTCCTTAGGCTTCTAGGTACAAAGATTTTATACTATTAGATATGTTACTAGCGGGTTGCAACTGAGGCAAATAAAGGTGGCTAATTGTCTTAATTTCGTTTAGTCGCATGGTACCTAAGCAACGAAATTTATTTAAACAAATAATATCTAAATATTGTCAATCAAATCATAATAAGTAAATCGTATGTTCAATAAGTAATAATAGTACTCATTAAAAAAAAGTTAAGTAGGTATACTTACGCATAAATACAGACAACAGTCTAATAATGTTTTCCCAGTAAAGTACAATACAAAAGTTTGTCAATTATTGTTCGATCTATTTTAAAATAGATAAACAAATAAAAGAAATAGTTTGCGTCTATTACATTAAGTTGGTCTGTTTGTGACAATAGACGTTATTATCTAATTGAAGTTACTATACTTATTACTTCAAGCTATTACTGGACTGTTCACTTAATGACATAATTGAAACTGGTGGAAACAAAATGGTTTATTTATTTTTGTTTTTGAACTCCTCATTGATACAAATGACCGTGGAACAATGCCTGTTTAATTAACTAAGTGGTATACATCGAATTTAATTGATTTCTTGTTTGTGGACACTATTATACGTACTTGTATTTTAGCAATATTTTTTACTTGTCTATGCATATTTTACAAGAAAGGTTTTAGTGGGTAAATATTACACTATATACATACACAACGGAATGGTTTACTTAAAAATATAGTAATAATAATTAACAAAAAAAATGGGACGCTCGAAAGACTAACTCGAATAACTTAAACGGAGATCGATTGTTGTTCTTTATACTCGTCGATGTAATATTGGCCTAGGGAGAATGAGAAGCCAGACAGAGTGGCGCCGTAACGCATTACGTTACGAAACGGTTTGCCACGAAGTTTTCACTTCCAATATATTTTCGTACCTATACATATACGACGAGTACGAGTATCATAAAGATATAATAAGATATGACGTCGCTCGATCTCGTATTGGTTCATGCAGACGTTAGGTAGCGCGACTTGTTTCCGTAAAGAGTAAGGAGTGAGAGAGGGGTAGCGATCGGTTGGCGGTAACGACTTGTGATATAAGACACACGTCGTACGGTCGGCTTCTGTATGTTCATGGCGTTCGAGCCGTCTACATTTCTTGCAAGTAACCCATAAAAGATTACACAATCTTTTATGGGTTACTTGGGATAGGCGGGGAGCGAGATTTGAGTGGAAAAGGGGAGAGTTTGTTAACAGTCAAAGGATTCTTTAACCCTACACACAGCGTTCACAAGTGCGTGACTCCACTCAAGGTCATTCTCTTCCATTCTATTCTTATTTTGGTTTGTTAATTAAATTGTCCTGACAAATAATGTAAAACCTTTGTTTAACATTGGTATTCTCATTTTTTTTTTAATCCACTTTAAAGCTTCTGCTAAAAATATCATATGTTTAGCAATGTTCTTAGCTCTTACAGTCGGACGAAAGAGAAATACCGTGGGACACGATTCTCACGATTATTTAATCAAACAATTTGGTAAGGACTTCCCGCCAATTTGAGTAAACGGTCCTCCACACAGTTTGGACAGCTCTAAACTCACTTGAGATGCATTAGGCTTTTCTAAATACATACATAGTATTCAAATACTTGCTTGCTACAGTATACACCATGAGGCTTTTAAAGACCAAGCCTTCTATATCTATGTAGGTATATAAATCAAAGACGGGTTGGTTATCTATAGCTCGAGAACGACTAAACGGACTTGCATTAAAATTTGGCTCAAGGGTAGATTATAATCCGGAAAATAGTAATAGCAAATAATGTACATTTTAACCCGAAATTCCTATGGGAAAATACAGGAGTATAGGGTTAAAATTAATTCAATGATCCAAGTGGTGAAATCGCAAGGTAGGTCTGTACCTACCTAATTTGTAGTATATTCATAGTTAAAATTATTAAAACTACTTAGGTAAATGATTTAATAAACTTATAACTTTATTTTGCGTGCTTGTTCTATTGTGGTACAAAAACAAGAAAGCATATAATAGGAAATAGGGTTTAAGTTTAGTATTTAAGAATTGACCACACCTTGTATTGGTTATGTATTCCGAGCCGATACACATATGTATCGCAAAGAATACATAATTACGTAAGTACTTAAGTCATTTACTTTCTTAGAAGCTTTTAACTTGCCCTGTAATACATTATACAAGTCTTTACTTGTATTATGTATTACAGAGCAAGCTAAAAGCTTGTAAGAAAATAAACGACTTGTATGTACATATCTGGAAAATTTACAATGAAATACGTCATCAACTCATATTCGGCTCACTGCTGAGCTCGAGTCTCCTCTCAGAATGAGATGGGTTAGGCCAATAGTCCACCACGCTGGCCCAATGCGGATTGGCAGACTTCACACACGCAGAGAATTGAGATAATTCTCTCGTATGCAGGTTTCCTCACGATGTTTTCCTTCACCGATTGATACACGTGATATTTAATTTCTTAAAATGCACACAACTGAAAAGTTGGAGGTGCATGCCCCGGACCGGATTCGAACCCACACCCTCCGGAATCGGAAGCAGAGGTCATATCCACTGGGCTATCACAGCTACACAATGAAATAACAGCTATGAAATATTTATTAGAAATTAAATGAATATTAAATTCCATATAGACTCATCTTCTCTACTTTCTAATGCTTATTTCCAGTAAATGAATAATAGAGAAATCGTACAGCGCCACCTAATATGGAGACTCAAATGAGCCGCCCTCTCTCCACAGCAGGCACTATCAATATTGTTGGTACTTCTTGACATTAGAACTGCAATATTTTGTTATTGGAATACAAAGCAAAATATTTTAACGTAAGACTCACTAGCTTAACGGTAAAGGGAAGGACTCTCTTTTTCTTTTCTCTTCTTCTTTAATTGAATGGTTTTTGGTTGTGCCAAGACAGCACAATATACTTTGCCAATGTCGCATTGGCGATGGAATGAGCTATGCTAGGAGTATCTTTGCGTGATCGAATCAGAAATGAGGAGATCCGCAGAAGAGCTAAAGCCGAAAATGCTCTACGTGTCGCGAAGCTGAATTGGCAATGGGCGGGGCACATAGTTCGAAAAGCCGATGGCCGTTGGGGCGAAGGTGCTGGAATGGCGGCCCCGCACCAGAAATCGCAGTGTTGGTGGACCCCCCCACCAACACTGCGATTTCTAGTGCCCCACCAGGTGGACTGACGATATCAAGCGAGTCGCAGGTATTCGCTGGATGCAGACGGCTTAGTATCAATGTTGATTGGAAGTCCCTACAAAAGGCCTATGTCCTGCAGTGGACGTCCATCGGCCACCGTGTTAGAGTCTTCTTCTTCCTAAACTTCTCCTTGTCCATGGCTAGACGGAAAGGTGTTAGACTGTCTTTATGCCTGTCAACTTTCATGTATTTCGTAGCCAGGGCTTCTTTCTTCTTCCTACTCCTCTTTTGCCTGCAATCTTGCCCATCATATTTGAATGAAGCAAACGTTACCTATCGTGTCGCAAAATATATCCGAGGTACGAGAACTTATACGCTACTTATTATTTTAACAAGCTGTGTTTCTGGCAAGAACCTTAGAACGTAGACATTTTTGCGTTCAGATTTTGCGGAGCATTCTACGGTACGTCCACGCCTCAAAGGCTTCAAAATTCAAAATTCAGGCTAGGCTCAGTTTAGAAGCACTTTTGATACGTCATTTGACATTAGTAAATATTCTACCACCGGTTCGGAAGGCAGGTTCTGCTGAGAAGAAACCGGCAAGAAACTCAACAGTTGCTCTTTTAAAAAAAATCATACAAATAATAATTTACAATTGATGACAACATTACAATTTCTTATAGTTTTACTTCCTGTAGATGGAAGCTGATCCAACGGCCTCCAAGCATCTTTATTATTAAGGAACTCATCAATGGTGTAGTAACTTCGTCTAAGTAAATAAACCTTTTTACGTAGGTCTTCCTCTAGGGTCCGTCACCATGGTCTAAGCTCCATATCTTCTCTCCTATACATAAACAATTAAAGATAGGCTTATGATGATGATGATAATTCAGGTGCTTAACTCTACTAAAGTGTATGTATAAAGTGTACGTGACAATTCAAAAGCGTTTATAAAATAAGAAGTATTTAAGAAAAGCATAATCTGTGAAGATTTGTTACGGTACAGGCTTCCGTCTTAACTTCGTCAGGTAATACCCAATGCAATTAGAAATGCTAGAGGACGACCATAACGGGAAATCGTATAGGATACTGCCTGACTGGTTGGTAGTAAATCAACGGATGTCGGCAACAACAAATACTTTGTAAACGTGGGCGACAAAATGACAGGGCTGGCACAAACGAAAATTTATAATCATCAATAACAGCCTGTTTTATCCAGTGGCGTGCACAAGGTTTTAAACTAGTCAAAAAATGTCGAACACGTAAAATTCCCTCTCTAATACAGTTTCATAATGAGCCCTATTGAGGGTAGGCAGTGCATTTTTGTATCTATGAAGTGCATGTTTTGCAACGATTTTAACGGCCCTCTACAGGGGAATAACCTCCTTAGAGGAGAGGGAATATGGTGCTTAGACCCACCACGCTGCTCAAATGCAGATTATAAAATAAACGCATATTGCCCGTCAACACGAGGCACATAAGATTAATATACATACATAGTCAGATTATGCAAAATATATAAAATGAATACTAATTGATATTAGATAGTACATACAGCTTAATGTAGATACATACAATACTTTTTTTTTATTCTTTACAAGTTAGCCCTTGATTACAATCTCACCTGATGGTAAGTGATGATACTAAGATAGACGCGGGCTAACTTGTTAGGAGGAGGATGAAAATGCACACCCCTTTCGGTTTCTACACGACATCGTACCGGAACGCTAAATCGCTTGGCGGTTCGTCTTTGTCGGTAGGGTGGTAACTAGCTACGGCTGAAAGCCGCTGGGGATCGAACCCAGGACCTCCGTCTTGTTAGTCCACTGCGCATACCACTGCGCCACGGAGGCCGTCAAACATTACAACGTCATTAACATATAATTAAGATTTTGTTTGGTATTTTGAGAGAATTTAAAAGATTTTTCCTTTCTTAGTTACATTAACTAGTTAGCTAGAATGAACGTTTACAGTACACTCTTATATTTAAATAACAAATACTATTCAATTCTCACAATATAACAATAGGTATATTCATCATTTATCTTAATGTTTTGTCACTGAAGTAATTTACAGGATTATTTTTTTTGTTATTAATATTCTTAATTATATTATAAACTAGCTGACGCCACGCGGTTTCACCCGCGTGGTTCCCGTTCTCGTAAGAATACGGGTATAATATATAGTCTATACCTTCCTCGATAAATGGGCTATCTAACACTGAAAGAATTTTTCACATCAGACCAGTAGTTCCTGAGATAAGCGCGTTCAAATCAACAAACAAACAAACTCTTCAGCTTTATAATATTAGTATAGATGCCAAAGTAAGTCCGTTTCATAATTATGCTTTCATAACTAAACCTGAACTGATTTTAAAAATCCTTTCCCCAACGGAAGCTATATTGTCGCCGAGTAACTTATACCGTATTCCCACGGAAACGGGAACCACGCGGGTAAAACAGTGAGGCGTCAGTTAGTATATACTATAAAATCTTTTGTTTAAGTTTACCACCCGTATCTTATTATATAAATGCGAATTGTCAGGGAAAAAGCTGAAATTGGCAGGGAGGTAGTTTATAGTTAGTAGGTATCCACTAAGAACGGATTTTGCGATAGGGCCGGATTAAAGAAGTCTAAAGGCGTCCGCTAGTTTAAAAATATAAAACCGGACATCCAAATTAATTCTAATTGAATGATTAATAATGATATGTCTATCTTATATTGTTTTTTGATTAAATTCTGTCTATAACATGATTTAATCAGTCTGATCTTTTAATTTATCACTAACTTGATCGTATCCAACGTGTGCGATATTTGATCTGCAGCTGATTTACGCCTTGTCCTTGTCACACATCAACCTTTTAATTTAAATCATTAATCGAATGATTGATGGATTAATGAATGGCAGTAAGGAGAACACTCGTAAGATATTATTAGACCATTCATTTTAGCTTAAATTAGGCAAGAATCTCGTAATTCGAGATACCCAACTGTAAGTTTGTAAGTACTTGCATATTGACACCCTAAAAGTTGTCTCAAAACCTACGGGTGGGTGTAAATATTGAATTTCAAAGTCAATGGTCACAAAAATCGGTTCTTTGAACTTATTTTGTAAATATCTCATTTTCTACGAGTTTTTTGCTATGTGTATTCATTATCAATATTGTAGAATACAAAATCCTCTATAAATTTTGTAAAATAAAATATATTGTTTTTTCGATCGAATGTCGATTGAATAGACATAGTTTATTAAACTAAATTCATAATTCATTTGTTTCAAGTCAAGGTAATCAGCTTACATGCACCTAAGAAACGTCAGCAGGCTATTAGGTTAGTTGACACTTTTTTAAATGGTCTTAAATTGAATATTTATGTTCTACTAGATTGAAAAAAAATATCATATTTCTTTGAGATGCGACTACATGAAAATTTTAATTTTGGAAATGGATAATCTTTAGATAAGAATGACAATTAAAATATGTTAAGTATAAGTCACCGTTATATTATATTATAATCTCACTCGTGATATTAAAGAACTGAAAATACTTCATTCGAAACACTTCCGATAGAGTATATCATACCGAAAAATAACACGTTAAATTGTAATCAGTATTTTCAGTTCACAATATGACGGTAGATTACAATATCACTGGTGAGATTATAAACTATCGTATTTTACAATTTAACCGTAACATATTATATAAGCGAGGAAAATCTCTGTTTGTCGCCGATATCTTTCTTGCGATTGGTTACTTGCATAACTGTCAATGCGATGTTTGACTGGGTCGCTTTAATAACCTAAGCGAAAACTAAGAAATAATGTTTGAGTTGACTTTGCTGTAGGTGGCAACCCTGCCTCAATGTAACACTATGACAACTGAACCTGATGCTAGAACAATTCACGCACCAGAATACTATAACTTGTTGTGTTAGCAGTAAATTATGCGGGCTCCTGTGGGCGGACTGCAGTCTATACCACAAGTCTAAACAGTGGCGGACTTAAAACTCCGAATTTAAAATTACCTTCACCCAACTGTTAACTTGATGAAAAGGTTACTGTTTACTGGAAAAAAGAAAAAAAGAAATTCAGTCCTGAATTTCTGTCATCATCATTAATAACCCGGACTGATTTTTTAGGCAACACATTGGCAATTGATATAATATATTTAATTAGACAAAAGATACTTTACATCCAGTGAACAGATGGGTGAAGGTCATTTCTAAATCGGACCTTAGACTATCCTTCATCATTTATTTCAATCACAATTATCACATAAATTAAATTCAATTATGACTAACAGTTTTAAATTAATTAATTTTAATTAACAGAATTAAATTCTGACAATAACATAGCAATTTTAATATTATTTTGAATATTGTATTTTAATATTTGAATAGTGTTAAATATTTAGCCTTCTGGTAAATCCGCCACTGAGTCTACAGTAGACTAAATGCACGAAATGCATACACAAATACTAAATAGTGAGCTGCTATAACTGAATATTAAGATGGCAAAGCATGACAATGAAGGTCTAATATTAGGATTGCGATATTCGAGACATTGTTTTAAGTTAAATACTTAAGTATGCCTACTAGGTATATTACTTTGATGATGTGATGAGATTTGCTGAGATTTTATTCATCGTCATCATTATCGTCATATTTAACGGTCTACTACTCGATCAGGCCTTTCTCCTTATAACACAGGCAATATGGAGTTTAGACTCACCACTCTGCCCCAATGTGAGTATTTACAGGCTTGGAAGAAGAAATACCTTATTGCACACAATATAAAACAAATTAAAAATTATTAAAAAATAATTAAAACTAAAAATTAGCATGCAAAGGCGGCATTATTGCTTTAAGCAATCTCTAATACCCTGATGACAGGACTAGCAGAGAAAGAGCGGGAAGGTAAACCTATCATCCTTCTATCCTTATACCTTACATCAGCTATCTGCCTGTAGAGGTTCTGTCAAAATTGGTCTAGACATTTCGGAGACTAACTAAAACAAACAAAAGGCAGAGAAACAAAAAATTCAACCAATTATTACATTTAGCGAAAGGTCTTTAATTTTTTGGTTGTTTCAGGTGACTGAATCGTTAGTTCCATTATTAAATTAGTGTTAAACGTAGCAAAATATTTAGTCCAGTCCAATGTCTAGGACATTGGACTGGACAAAATATTTTGCTACGTGTACGAGTGATTTCAGACTAGCGTATTTTTTGCGCGTATACGGTCGTTTCAGCAAACGCGCTTACACGCGCGCTACATAACACGCTTCAAAAAACCGGACTCGCGTAGGGCATATTTCGGCGTGTTCGTTCGAACCGGTGCTGTCGTGTCAGTATTTCTGAGAGGTGTCTCACGAGGCTCGCGCTTATACCTACGAGCTTAGAACTTTAGAAGTTAGAAGCGCGTCAACGCTCATACTAGTTAAGCGTGTGCCAAAAACGCTTGCAAAAACGCGCGCGTATAAAACACTAGTCTGAAACCGCTCTACAATGACAGACTTATTGTACCTAGATACCTAAGTATAAGCTGGCCTAATCCAATTAAACAGATTTTGTTAATATTCTGCCGTACACAACTCACCGATGGCGACACAATAATGCGGTTATATCGTTGTATAATCTACTTAACTATTTCATTATATAATGTTTAACGTGTAAATATTAAGAATTTTCATACATACCTTCAAGATTTTCCATTCAACCAATTTAATTATGGTCTTCTCCTAATTTAAAATTAATCACCAATAAGAAATAATATGGGTAATAGGAAACTAACGTATCCTAATAACTATAAAAATCATGGCAAGAATACTGGCTGCATTTCCGTATTGGACAGCCAGGCTGACTTTTTGCGCAAAAAATGAGCCAGCCCTTCTGTCTTATGTCGAGGCAACTAGCCGGAATCTTCAATAACTAAAGGATTAATTAAAATCTGAAAGATCTATTATATAGTATTTTATTACCATCCCTTGCTCTTCACGATGACTTTGTTATTTCTACCTACAATTTTTTTTTATTATGAGAGCTAAGTAAACATTATTCATGTCCAAAAACATAACCAGTATATTTTTTGAAACAACTATAACTGTCCTATCGTAATTTCCGAAATTTAAACTGTTTATATAAGAACATTTTCCAATAAATTCAAGAACCTTTATATCTATGTCTCTCTTTTGGGAAAGAGGGTAAACATAATGTCCATTTCTATAGATCGAAAAGCCTTTTACTGTCATTAACTTCTGTTCACATTATTTCAGTTTACAGGTCTGTTTCGATTTTTCTGTCTTCTTACCTAAACTGTCATAATTTTTCATTATAGGAATTGGCAAAATTTACACAATACCACATAATCATAAAGCGAAGCGAATCATAAAGCGAAAATGTATTACTTAATAACGGAGTAATTTGTAAACATGCCTACTCGTAAAATCGGAAGTATAAAGACAACCAGCTCTCGTAATAATAACAATGTTGATATTCTACGCTAATAGTATTTATTATTTGCCAAGAAATCAATGCCCTTTGTGCCTTTCACTTACTTCTTCAAGTTAAACCCGTTTGTGTTGCACATGTCTATCAATAATGCACATGTATGCGCTCGTAATCCTCGATAGTGAAAACTTGTTTCAGTGTACGGCTTGTAACGAACGTAAAAGGGTGTGGAACTACTAGAAATGACAACGAAAAAACTGCATAATTGATCTTGATGTTTATCTCATTTAGCCACAGCATACACACAAACATAGCAATAAATATATATCTGCACTAAGGCAATGTATAGGTTGACGTTATTCTTAGGCCAACAAAAAAAAATAAGTATAAAAAATGTAAAAATTTGTATTTTGTATGATTTTTATTCTGTCGCATAAAAGTGACTTGAAAAGATTTGGATATTGTTAGTTAATAAAGTAAAAATTGATAAACTGAAAATTGTTAAAGTAGGCAAGACATTACATACATGAATTAAAATAAATAATAAGGATCTTCGATATGATTGGACGAAACATAGGATACTTTTTACCCTTGCACAAAAATACTTGTCTAAAAAAATATCGTATGTTCATACGATTCTCAAAAGAGACAGATTAATTTGTAGTAAAATGAAGGGTTGCCTGCTGTTTCATTAAGATCCCAGATTGCTTTATCATTTGGTAGAGATCTAAAACCTATCAAGATGGCGTGACACTGAAAGTCAAAGTCAAGGATATAGGTGGTCCAGACTCTCATATGTGAGGAACACAATTTGGATATCACCAATACCATCATTACAACTAAAACTGTTTCTCTTTGTCAGATTTCACCCTGAAACACTAAACTAATTAAGTCGTTGGATTAATGTCGCACATATTGGCACAAACCTAAATAAATTTTAATTTCTGTTTGTTTTTTTAAGAGTTACGCATAGGTACATATATAAAACGCATTTCGATTTGATTGGGATCCACAGCAATGGCTATCGTAGGTTACTTGTTTCTTTAATTTAAATCTCGTTGCTGCAACTGATTGTTTTCACTTACTAGGTACTTGTACTTCGGCAAAAACCAGTCCAGTAATTGAAACGACTTGGAACACGGTGTGCCTATCAGTTGGTACTTGTTATATATCGTATGTAATTTCCATACAGTGAAGTTCGTACAACCGACAAGTAAAACTAAACATGGCTTTGCGGCTAGTTGTAACGGCTCTTTGCCAATAAAATTTTCTGTTTTATTGCTATCGACCGAAACATAATAAATTCTTACGATATTATGCCTATTTGTAGTCATAATAATAATAATAGAAACTGGATATGTATACGTGCCTTGAATATAACAAATATAAAATAATTAGAGATTAAACGAACTTACCTGTAAGTGAAGTTCTATCCTAATTATGCGAAGGCTTCTTCCGAAGAGATTAGCAAAGAGACACATGTAGTAACGCGCAGCGCAAGCCATTTCACACTATTTTGAGAGTAATCGTTGGTTTTTATTTTAATTTTTTTTTAAAGGGTAGTTTTGTTTATCTCAGTCCCGCGCTCGAAAGGTTTGTCATTTAGTTTAGAGATGTTCCCGTTAATCTTTCATATTTTACGATTAATAGGGTTATAGACTTCAAAGGAAAGGGCGGGTGGGTTGCTAATCTCTTCGGAAGAAGCCTTCGCATAATTAGGATAGAACTTCACTTACAGGTAAGTTCGTTTAATCTCTAATTATACTCAGGCTTCTTCCTCGAGATTAGCAAAGAGACACATGTAGACTTTTAGAGATATCACTCGTAAAATATGAACCAGTAAAACCATGGACACCATAGTGTAGATTCATATAGGATTTTAATCACATTTCTTAAGTGATTTAACAGCATATTTTAGTGGACGCACCACAATAAGTTTTATATTACTTTCTTTTGGCCTATGATTATGTATTAGTTTTATATAATAAACTTAAAGCAGCGTACATTGTCGTGGAATTATACATAATTGCTTTACTGTTTGTTTACTAACTGTTTGTTTCCGAAATGATCGGGCTATTATAAAACTTAGCAAAAATTTGAGAGCTAGAGCTCCAACCTGCAGTCTTTCTAATAAGGTCAATATTCCTCTAGCCTGTAAGCAGCAAATGTGGCAGCATGCCTGATGCTATTCGCAGTGACCGATGAAATATCAGTTCCGCTTAAGCCTTTTCCGCTTAAGTATTTTTAATCCTTCTACACAAAGTCTGAGTTCCGACAAGCTTAATTGTTTTTTTTTTTTTTTTTTTTTTTTTAATTTACACGTAGGCTATTTTAATTAATATTTAGCGATTTTCTTATTTTGAGAAAACGTTCTTTTTGCAATTTTTTTATTTTGAGATATTATGCGAGGAGAGCTTTTCCAGCACAAATTTCTGGACGCTCATTATAAAATCAATAAGGGCTGTGTTGTTCCAAACTATAATATAAAATATTTTAATTTTAATTTGACTTGAATGTTTTTCAATGTTCTCAATATAACATAGATAAAATTTGTACTCTATTTATTCTAGGGATAAATTTTCATTGGGATACCATTTTGCCAAATAATTCAAAACCACAGAGGGGTCCCAAGTTTGATTACATATTGGTAGAGAAGGTCTTGAAACACAACCTTGAAGAAACGTTTCAGTAGATCGTTATCAGACATTTTATCTTTAAATTTTAAGCTAAGAAGCCAAAGTACCATATTGTGCACCCTCATTGAACATTTGCGCTAAAAAACTAATAATATATGGTATTGATGGTTCGTATAACTTCAAGTTATTCTTCTTTCAATAACTGAACCGATTTTTGTAGCACCCTTCATACTGTTTAGTATGAGTTTTCCGAGAGCGAACCAAGTATGATGTCCAAAAATAATAAAGGAAATCAGCATCGCCGCCCAGATAATACTCCTGTCACCAGGGTAATATGCGAGCGCATGTGCTATTAGATAAAATTAAGTTTTCATTTGCCTTTAATAGTAAGGGATTGGATTTTTTTTTTTTTTTTTTTTTTAAGGGGGGTTGTGTGAGCCACCTTTGTACAACCATTATATCAACCAGCCTTATCTGAAATAATTTTTCGCAGTAATTTTAATATCATGGTAATCGCTGGTAAACGCATAAAAGTAAAACAAATGACCAAGAAACTGTAAATGCGTTAATTTCATACGCATCTGGGTCCATATATCTAGATATGAACGTAAATACGTAATCAGAAGCTGTGGACTCCTGGATCTGCGAAACCATTTTGCGAGGAACAAATATACCTAGCGAAAACAAACAGGGTGCGATGTTCGCATCATTGCCAAAGCTGTTTAGCAGTTTCTGTTAAATGGGGAAACTGAATTCCTCCCATACAGTTAACGTAGGAAATAGCTGTGTGTATTGTCAATGCGAAGTAAGATTTGGCAATCCGATAGATCTTGGCAAACATGTTTAGTCCTATGAATGCCGCGATAAGTTTTATAAAGTTAATATGGCGGCTGCGTTCATCTTCACTCCATGGGCCAGTAGCCTTTTGGGCCCCACATGTTATTCCCCACCCCGTTGTTGAGTCATCAGAAAAAAATTCCAGTCTGAACTTTGATTTTTCAAGAGCGTTTTACGATAGGGTGTTTCCACCATTCTAAATCTGATTTGTAATTATCTGTAACGTTCATGAAATTTTCATAATTTTGTGTATCTTACAAATTGAAGTACTTGCATCGTTAGAAAAGCTTGGTATAAAACCAGCCACATTCAACTACTGGAGAAGTTGATACTAAAAGACCCTTAAAACTGGCGAAATCTCTGATTTTACAACGCTTCAAGGACAAAAAGATTTTGTGTTCTTGTAAAGAAACTTGAAATTTTTTCGAGTCTAAGATGTATTCTAAAAACTTGCATTTTGTTTGAAAGATTAGGATTAGTTTTCTCCTTGTTATAACCATTGTTATAAAACCCCAAAGCTTCAAGAAGAATAGTGGTTTTTTTTTTTTTTTTTTTTTTTTTTATTTATTTATTTATTAAAGTTATATTAAAGTTCTTGTCACATTCGTAATGATTCTGGCCAATAAGCATCATATCGTCCAAATAAATAGTTGACAAATAACCACACATTAGAAATAATTTTACAACAGGCTTCATGACTTTCGTGAACACGAAAGGAGCTGCGTTTAACCCAAAAGGTAAAACATTATATTCATAAGTATCGTGGTCCTCAAATTAAAATCTAAGATGTCATCTTAGATCATTTTCTATCATCTGTATGAACAATGAACATTAATTAAAAAGTATGAGTCTTTTAAGTCTAAACTCAAGTAGCAGTCCTTTGAAGTGCAGTTATTAAATCTTTCAACTTAAAGTGTGAAGTTTTAATGATTATAAGATAAGTATAAAACACATCTTCTCGTTGGGTATCAGAAAAATCGGCGATTAAAATTGATAGACTTGATGTTTACACGCCGAAATAGCTCCTAGAAATAATATAATGATTTACTACAATGAATAGATTCCTGGAAGTTTATTTTTTTTTTTTTTTTTTTGATTTTTGAATATTTACGAACCGCAGGTAACATTGATTGGGTAACAGGACTTGTAAAAGGATTTTTATAACCCTTAATGTAAGACAGTACCAATTAATCATTGCGATCATGGACCACTCATTGTAAAATGAGGAAAGACGACCAGCCAGCGTACCTAGCTAGCGTACGTAGCTAGCTAGTCGCTAGATACGTACGTTTACCCTACGTATCTAGCGACGAGTGTGGCATGATCTCCGCTGCTGATGCTGTGACTGCTTTGAGGAGGTACTTGACCGACTGCGCAACGAGGTGGTTGGAGGCTCCTTCGTCTTCAGAGTCTGAGGTACCAGCTGCCTGCGATTCGGTCCCGGATTCTTCCAGTTTTTTGAAGAATTGGACCCGCGATAGCGTGATTCGTATTAATTTGGCTCCTGATTTTAGCTTAGCGGATTTCAGGGTTTCAGGTAAATTCTCTCCAAAAAGAAATTAACTTATGCAACTGACAACTTTGATGTTTTGCAACTGTTTCTACAACATCCTTTTTTTTTTTTTTTTTTTACCGAACAAGAGAAAATTTCTCCTGGTTATCGAATCAACATGTTGGCAGTCACATATTATGCGAACCGCATCCATCAGGAGCGTTCGTAAAGGAGTATTTTTCTTTAAAATCTTTGCATAACTTCTTGTCTAAGCCACCGTTGCACAGTACTCTGGTCTAACAGACAATTCTTTATGTATGATTTTTCTACATTTCTTTTAATTAGTAGGTTCAATGCCTAGACTTTGTAATAACTCATCGTACAGAGATGGTTCTGTTGTTGCTGTGATTGCTGTGGATGATTCATCCGTTGGATGTGCAGAGCCTGCTAACAGTACCGTACTAGTATCTGGTTGTTCAGATAAATGCGCTATAGATGCCGGCGTTAATTGTTCTTCCGACTCAGGTTGCAATGACACTACAATGGTAGAAGGCACGGAAGGTGTCCTTATTTCGCACGCTGTGCTGGGACCAGGTTTTGCCACATCCTCATTTTGCAGATCAATATGCTACTCAACATTCGTTTGCATGTCGGCATCCGGTTAGCAAGAGAGGCATAGCCTCAAGTAAATAAGTAGAAAGAGGCAGTCCCTAATCAGTATGATACGTACTGCCCGCTCACTACACAGAAAATGCCATGAAAAAGTTCCAATGTACTGTCCGAAAAGTCATGTTTTATTTTAATCTCAGTTGTTTAATAGTCCAATGGAATAAACGCTGAACTGTGTAGTAAGTAAGAGACAGTCCCAATGTTTGTACAAAACAAGTACTGCCCGCAAACTTTTATAGGCCCGCTATGGGTGGGTTTAAAATAAGTAGAAAGAGGCAGTCCCTAATCAGTATGATACGTACTGCCCGCTCACTACACAGAAAATACCATGAAACAGTCCCAATGTACTATACGAAACGTCATGTTTTGTTTTAATCTCAGTTGTGTAATAAATAGTCCATGCGAATAATCCTTAGATAGTAAGTAAGAGACAGTCCCAATGTTTTTACAAAACAAGTACTGCCCGCAAACTTATAAAGTTCCGCTATCGGTGGGTTTAAAATAAGTAGAAAGAGGCAGTCCCTAATCAGTATGATAGCTCACTACATAGAAAATATCATGAAACAGTCCTAATGTAATGTACGAAACGTAATGTTTTGTTTTAATTTCAGTTGTGTAATAAATAGTCCATGCGAATAATCGTTTGATAGTAAGTAAGAGACAGTCCCAATGTTTTTACAAAACAAGTACTGCCCGCAAACTTATAAAGTTCCGCTATCGGTGGGTTTAAAATAAGTAGAAAGAGGCAGTCCCTAATCAGTATGATACGTACTGCCCGCTCACTACATAGAAAATACCATGAAACAGTCCCAATGTACTGTACGGAACGTCATGTTTTGTTTTAATCTCAGTTGTGTAATAGTCCAAGCGAATAATCGCTAAATAGTAAATAAGAGACAGTCCCAATGTTTTTACAAAACAAGTACTGCCCGCAAACTTACAAAGATCGGCTATGAGTAAGTATAAGTGATAATATAATGCCGAACATAAATTGTTAACCTACCTAAGGTAGTTTAGGCAGCATCGACCACAATCTAAATTGTATTGTATTTTGAACACTCACAGTAAGTAACTATTTACTATCCTACCTTGTTCACTCGTTGATCGTGGAGATGCAGGCGGCAACGAAGTCGATGATGACTCACTGATATCACTTCGATAATAACGTCTTCCGCATCGTATTTTCTTTTCTAATTTTTGTCAAAATCGTTGTCACGTTTTAATTTTGGCATTGTTATACCTTTTTTAACACTTTTAATCAGAAAAAAAGACTATCGTACCGATATAATAATTTTAGTCGCGAGCGCGTGTATGAAACGGCGAAGCACTAAAAAGCGAATGACAAACCTTTCGAGCGCGGGACTGAGATAAACAAAACTACCCTTTAAAAAAAAATTAAAATAAAAACCAACGATTACTCTCAAAATAGTGTGAAATGGCTTGCGCTGCGCGTTACTACATGTGTCTCTTTGCTAATCTCGAGGAAGAAGCCTGAGTATAATTTATTATCTAACAGCTAGTTAAGTAATTACTACAGAAAAATCAAGCACTAAATATTTTTTTAAAAAAGAAAATATTCTCAACTAAAATTATTTTTGGGTTACTTTGTTTTTCTTTGATGTTCCAAGAGTCGTAATCAATTGGATTAAGAGTCGGATACTTACTAAAATTATTTTTGGGTTTTTGTTACTTTGTTTTTCTTTGTACTTAAGAACACCATTAGTAATGTTGAGTCAGCCATTGTTGTTCCGAGAGTAGTAATCAATTGGATTAAGGTTCGGATACAAAAACATTAGGTACCTAGTCTAGAAACGCGTATTGTTGGGATCCTCACTCTGGATCCCTGACCGCTGGTTGGTTGGGCGCTCAAAAGTTTCACTATTTTGTTACGTTTCTTTTTTTGTTTCCGTTTTTCCGATCCGTTAAATCACAACCACTGTTCGTATCATTATGTTATCAATTTTATTGTTTTGTCTGTTCAATACCCAGTAGGTATACATCATCAAACTGAGTCATTTCATTTGTTTTTACTCATTTAAATAAAATTGTTGTATCTTTCAACTAGATTTTCAATACTTCAACCTTAACACAGCGTCGAGTATTTGATACTAGGTTTGCCACTTACGACCAACAACCGCTGTATTTCTTGTCTGGTTCGATACGGTTCATACAATTTACATGGATTTACATCGTATAACGGAACTTTAGTATAATAAAATTGTCTAGCTATTTTATATCTGAATTATTTGGGTTGTAATGAAATAGTCGTTATCAAACCATATACGGCTCACTGCTGAGCTCGAGTATCCTCTCAGAATGAGAGGGTTTAAGCCAATAGTCCACCACGCTGGCCCAATGCGGATTGGCAGACTTCACACACAAGAAATTTTCTGGTGTGCAGGTTTCCTCACGATGTTTTCCTTCACCGTTTAAGACACGTGATATTTAATTTCTTAAAATGCACACAACTGAAAAGTTGGAGGTGCATGCCCCGGACCGGATTCGAACCCACACCCTCCGGAATCGGAGGCAGAGGTCATATCCACTGGGCTATCACGGCTCTCTATCTAATGAAATAGTAACTTTGCGAATAAGTCAAGGACAATTATTACGACTAGATAATGATTTGAACTGCTTAATAAATATTACTTGTGTGGGAAATAGTAGTCTGAGACTGATATAACGTCGCTCGATCTAGTGTTGGCTCGTGCTGACACTAGGTGGCGCGACTTGTTTCCGTAAAGAGTAGGGAGTTAGAAAGGGGTAGCGATCGGTTGGCGTGAATGACTTGCGATATGAAGCGCTCGTTGTACGGTCGGCTTCAGTAATCGGTATACTCGTGGCGTTCGAGCTGTCCACATTTCCTGTTGTGTAATTCTTTATGGGTGTGTAAAGGGGAGTGTTAGTCGACTGTAAACGGATCCTTTAACCCTACACACTGCGTTCACAAGTGCGTGACTCCACTCAAGGTCATTCTCTGCCATTCTGGGGTCTTATTTTGGTAAATATTGTGTAACCTTTGTTCAACATTAGTGACTTGCGTGGAAAAGGGGAGTGTCAGTCGACTGTCAAAGGATCCTTTAACCCTACACACTGCATTCACAAGTGCGTGACTCCACTCAAGGTCATTCATTCTCTGCCATTCTAGGGTCTTATTTTGGTGAATATTGTGAAACCTTTGTTCAACATTGGTTTTCTTATTTATTTATCAACTTTTGAACCCTTCTGCTAAAATCGGGTTATTGACGTTGCGAATAAGTCAAGGACAATTATTACGAGTAGATAATGATGCTTAATAAATATTACTTGTGTATTATTTACATTTTGATTAGACTAGCGTTCGCCTTAGTTCACGTGTTTATGTTTTTTTTTTCATCATTTCATACAGTCGCGCGAAAGCCATGAATTTTTCCGGGATAAAGAGTAGCCTATGTTCATATTATTTGTCCCTATCGTTACGTTATTACATTATTTATAACAAATTATAATTAACATTGGTTCAGCCGAATAGGTAACATATAGACAGACAGGCTGAAAGATTAAATTTCGCAATATGGATTACCTAATTTATAATACTACTAGATGACGCCGCGCGGTTTTACCCGCGTAGCTACCGTTCTCGAAGGAATTCCGGGATAGTATATAGCCTAAAGTCTTCCTCTATAAATGTAACACTGAAAGAATTTTCAAATCGGACCAGTAGTTCCTGAAATTAGCGCGTTCAAGTGAACAAACAAACTCTTCAGCTTTATAATATTAGTATAGATTATACCTAATCAAATTCCCATTTTATTACAGAATTTTATGAAGTAAGTCCAGTAGAATGCAAAAACAACAATATTGCAAAAGAAAGAACCAAAAATATTTGTAGAATCTTATAGATCTAGTGCAGGTAAAATATAAAAAAAAAACAAATAATGATAATGCTGTTAATATACAGTTTGGCCTCCTTCTGTTCGCGAGCCAGTTAAAAAATAAATTAAACGTTTGCTTTAATATATTCCGTTTTCTTTACGAAGAAAGACACGCCGAATAACCTTGAAAATATGATAGGTCAAGTATGTTCTCTCGTAACTGAGTTAAGGGCACTTAATATAGGCGTTGTATAAAAGAATGGTGAATTTATAAAAGACTTTAGAGTGCTTTTAAAGACAGCGGAGCCCTTTATACTGATCTCCGGAGGAGGGGTAAACGAGCGACGTAGGATAGCTGAACTACCTTGACGATCTCTTGACGACCTTGGTAGTCGGGATGCCTTGCTTTATAAACGAGAAGATCTGGGTTTGATTTGGATTCTGTTCAATTTACAATTTTTATAGATCTTTCTATGTAAACTAACGTCAGTAAAGACTAAAGTCTGAACTCCTGTCATTGAAGACGCCGCCAGACGACTTACAGTAGAATTCATAGACATTGTAGGGGCAGCCCCAGAGGATCATTAAGCCGTTAAGTGTCGAATTTAACCTCTATTTGTTTGAGAATTTGACATTCAGCGGGTGAATGATCCCCTGGGAGTGCCTTCCAACGTCCATGAATACGTAAACCATTCAGGCTTACGTTTGACCACAATCAAGCCTGATGGAAAGCAATGATGAAGTCTAAGATGAAGCGTGCTTGCCTAGAAGATGCCTATTCACTCTTGCCTTGAAGGTGCAGAAACTGGACGTGTCAGGAAACATAGACGGCGGAATGGCATTCCATATCTTAGTAGTTCTTATTAAGAACGATGTCGCAAAACGTTTCGTGCGTGTTGATTGGACGTCGACAACAAAAGGATGTAATTTTTCGGCGTCTCGCTGTTCTATGGTAAAATGGGATACTATCGAAGGGTTGAAATTGACACCGGATGACATTTGTTACATATAATCTCTATTTCGTTTAAGTCAGCCACTGACTGATCGTGTGTTGATCGCGATGTGAATGACATCATGCCGATCGCAAACAACACACGATCAGTTTTATCGGACGTCAAGCCGTTAGCGTTGCAGGCACGTGAGCTACGTCAAAGTTAATGAATTAGCTTGCTGAGCCGATCTTCAGATCTCAGATCTCTCTGTTACAAAATAACACACATGCCATTGAGATATACGAGAATTTAATTTTTATTATAATTGCTACCTAATTTAATTAATTCTTTTTTAAATGTCACCAGAAATTACCGACTCAAAATTTAAGTGCTTAAAATAAATAAACATGGCGGTTTGTAAGCAAACATTAAGGTTATATTTGGGTCAATGAGGCATTAAATCCAGTTAGCAATTAAACCAATATAACTAGGTATTTAAATACTATATGTCAATACATAATACTGTTTACCGAGCAATAAGCGTTTCATTTTATTACGTTACGCGGAGAGATCAAAAGCTATAAAGGGAATATTTATTTTATTAACGTGTTTACAGTCGAGTGAATGTTGCATTAGGGGTGGAAGAATTTATCACGTGTACAGACAGCCACAGAATCGTTGTGTATTATGTGATTCGTATCTCTCGTATAGTACTCTAATAGTGAGGCTTGTGTACTATTTCCGATCTTGAATACGTTCCGTAATAATGTAACCGCAACGTATTTTGTTTCAGACGTCTGGCTAGATATTATTATTTCGTAGCACTCCCCAAAATGTTGTTATAAAGTTATCGCAATTTTCTTATTTTTTAATTGTATTCTTTGATTTCTGGTTGTGTGTCACCTATTGTATTTAGTCTGTAGAGCCCCACGGTTTCACGAGCATACATCCCGTTCTTGTGAGATCATTAGGATAAAAGTAGCTTATATGTTACACCAGATTACGAGTATAATCTATCTCTGTACCAAATTTTATCCAGATTCGTTTAGCTGAATCATGATGGAATAACAAACACCCCTATCATAGGTCGTTAAGTTTTCTGATACATAGTCGTAGAACAAACACCCCTAACATAGTCGTTAAGTTTTCTGATATTTTCTCATCTTTGTGGAAGTTTCACATTTTTCGATATACATAGTACTAATAGAAAATATACAAAAAAGATGAATTAAGCCGAGTCATTTGCGTTGCGTGTGTACTGTGTAATGAAAATTCAGTCGGCTTTTACGGACTAACTAGGATTTAGATCGGATGTAGTGCACAAGCATCTAAAAAGTATTGACTTAACAAATGCGTTAGGGTCGCGGCTAATTGGATGTGCACTGTACATTTTTTGATTAAATTAATGGGTGAACAGACTTTGATGTATCTCTTTCTAAACAAAGTTATGATTGTGTTTGTAGAAAGAGGAAAATACTACTGAAGTGATGCTTTTATTCCATCTGGAATGTCATCACCAAAGAGTTAAGACCGCTTAAGAGTTTTTTCAAGAATATCAGCTATTTGTTTGTTTTTAACGTACCTAATGTTATTTTCTCACTTAAGCCTAAATGTTTTGGCTAGAAGTGGTACGTCAATAGTCCAACCTGGACTGGGAACCTTTTTTTTGTCAAGGGGGGGAAATCTCTTCCTGAAATACCCGACTTACTGGGGGAGAAGACGGATTATAAGGTACTCTAAAACCCTTCCCTTCGCCCTTCCCCTTCGGTGGCCACCCTCAGAGCATTTTCATGGGCTCCAAGTCCTCACTGAAACTCGCCGGTGCTTTGGGTGGTAACTAGCCAAACCGAAAAGTAAGTCGAAACCCCTCACCTGCCAGACTGGGACCAATTCAGTGCACCTCATTCGGCCCAGCCGGAGATCGAACCCAGGACCTCCGTCTTGTAATTCCACTGCGCACACCACTGCACAGAGGTCGTCAGAAAACCTGTAATATCCATCACTGTAGGTGTAGTTATGTATGTGTCTTTGAAATGGGCAAATGGTAATCTGAAACTGCACAAATTGGTCAAAGTTATATAAACGGCGGCAGTTTCCTCTCGGAAGTCAGAGTAATTTTGACCGCAGTTGAAGGTTGGACATCGCACGTTGG
Source organism: Bicyclus anynana (assembly GCF_947172395.1). Taxonomy (NCBI): domain Eukaryota; kingdom Metazoa; phylum Arthropoda; class Insecta; order Lepidoptera; family Nymphalidae; genus Bicyclus; species Bicyclus anynana. The sequence continues at coordinate 6,813,164 of NC_069083.1, forward strand.
AACACTCGCGTGCACGACACAAAATCGCCCGTTTCCCTTGACTCGCGAATAAAGACAAATGAATGAATTACGAATAGAACTGTTGATATATGGAGGTCGCAGGGAAAAGAAAAAGACATGTGCACTGCTCGACCGTTTCATATATTTATTATTAAAATATACTAAACGGCAGAAGCGTGAACTTTTGCAGACCGTCAAGACGAGAAAAGTTGCGTATCTAGGGCACGTACTACGACACGAGAGATACGAGCTTCTACAGCTCATCTTGACGGGAAAGGTTGCTGGTAGAAGAGGCGTTGGTCGCAGGAAGAAGTCTTGGCTGAGAAACATCAGAGAGTGGATCGGGATCGCGAGCGCCGCACAATTATTTCGCCTCGCGAAGGATAGACGAGTTCAAAAAACTGACCTTCGCTGTCACGCAGTAGGAGAGGCACCCTAAGAAGAAGAAGAAGAAACGGCAGATCAGTGAAATAATAGTGAATGCACAAATTAATATGATACTTGAATGTAAGAGGTTGAACAAACAATATTCACAGACAATAGATAACTTGTCATAGACTGCTACTGTAACGTAGACTTGTATTTTTTCTATATTCCAACAAGAACGAGAATCTGTAATACCCAGACCTCCCTCATTTTATAAAATTTGAAAGTGTATAAGCCCACGCTCTTATACTAAGTACTCTTACGATAGTCGTCTATAGAGTTCGGACCATGAAATCCTGTAAAAAATATTATACAGGGTGCTCGGCGGTGTTTCCCATAACTCTAGGGTTATATTCTTCAAGGAAAATAAATTAAAAATGCCTAAAATGAATATTTTCGGAGTAAAAAATATTTTTTTTCTAAATAAATCTTTAATCCCTTATATCGTATCCTTGTATTCATAATTAGCCAAAATTATTCATAGTGAAGTGCGGAGTGTGGGTTGCAATATCTCATTGATATCGACAGTCTTACCACTAAGATTACGTATTTGAAAATGCAAGGATATATAAAGGCGTGTGTTTTATGGATAGTCGGAATTATTTGTATGAAAATATAAACAGTTTTTTTGGTTAAAAAAATTAGTTATGCAGTTCGGCTCCTATAAGTCAACAACGGGATTTACTTTAAGTCAACACCTTGAAGTTATGGGACCCTGTATTAATTACTTTTCTTACGTGGACAATTCAGGGTCTGAACCTCTTGTGAAGAAACCTGCAACCTCCCAAAGCCACCACGGGCCAGATACCCTTAATTGCCTACTTACCTATGGTAGTAGCATGAGTTGACAAACTTTCAGCTGTTATGTGCCAAGAAGGTCTGGCCAAGACAGGCTCTTAGTACAGAATAGAATCCATTTTGTCGTTTTCTTACTTTCATCCACAGATTTACTGCTCTGCAATTTTTAATTTGCTTACCTAGCCATATTTTTAAATACTCGGCCAAGGTTTTTTCATATGCTTAGGTAAGTAATTACGCATACATAAACGTATAAATTAAACATTTTGCCACAAAAATAAGTAACAATTAGCAAACGAAATCATTTTAAGCGTCATTCGATGTCGTCAGTCTCCTTGGGAGCTTCGCCTATTTATTTTCACGATATTTTCTTCCATTATGTAGTAATTTTTAAAATGCTTCCAAAAGTACTACAAAATTAGTTTTGATTTTCAAACGAAAATATGATTTGTAGTCCTAATTTATTTTTAAGAACCTACTTTGAAACACAAATTTATTTATTACCTAGGTACCTACTTTTGATTTTTTGTGATAAATTCTTAAAAATATCGTTCATGGAATGAAATTACGAGTATTTACAGCAAATTTTCTTAAAAATCTGAAATTTCTTCATTATTATAACCCATGTTCGGCTCATTGTTGAGCACGAGTCTCCTCTCAGAATGAGATCGGTTAAGCTAATAATTCACCACGCTGGCCCAATGCGGATTGGACACACGTAGAAAATTAAGAAAATTCTCAGATATGTAGGATTCCTCATGATGTTCCTTTACCGTTTGTGATATATTTTTAATTTCTGTGAAATTTCTTACCTAACATCATTTTGTCTGTGAATTTATTTCCAATTATCAACACCATTACAACCTTCTAATACAGCTGAAGTTCGAACCCATATGTCGACGTATACTCAATTAGTGAAGTAGGCCACATTCGACGCTAACAAAGCATCTTATAGATTAGCCGTTTCCAGCTATTTCCATTATCTTGCAAAAGCGGCAATTGTCTTCGTTATCGTCAGACGACACGGTGTTCAAGCACTTATTGTGTCGTCCACGATTACTCGGGTTATGTTAACTTTCCTCCGGTGACAGCCATTACACGTAATTAGCTTGGACTGAGGTATGTTAACAACATACGATGTTGGTTTCTAGTGTTACGATAACTTAACAATTACTTTTACTATGTTTTGTTTGGTTTGTTTAGTTATACCTTGCATACAGGAGTAAATGAAAAGATTTTGATCAAGATTCTGGAACAATTAATGATTGTTGTAATGTATAATCCATATCTTTTCTGGATAATTTATGATTATCTATACTATACTAATATTATAAAGCTGAAGAGTTTGTTTGATTGAACGCGTTAATCTCAGGAACTACTGGTCCGATTTGAAAAATTATTTCAGTGTTAGATAGCCCATTTATCGAAGAATGCTATATATTATCCCCGTTTTCTAAAGGGAACGGGAACTAGGCGGGTGAAACCGCGCGGTGTCAGCTAGTAATATATAATCCATATCTTTTCTGGATAATTTATGACATCGCCAGAAGTTTCTCATCTGAAAAGTTGTCACATGTTCAAGGAGATTGAATTTTTTTTGGATTATTTACTAAAACAGTTTAACATAATAATACGACGTTCATCGCTGGACGTAGTACTCTTGCATGGACTTCCAAATACAACGTTCTTGTTACGCTACCATCGGCTTCCTACAATCAGCTTGATGTTCTTGGTTCATCCAGTGGACGACGACCAACACTGGGCTTTCCGGTGCGGGATCGCCATTCCAGCACCTTGAGACTTCAACGTCTATTTGTTCTTCGAACTATGTGCACTATCCATTGCTACTTCAGCTTCGCGACTCGCTGAGCTATGTCAGTGATTTTGCTGCTTCTACGGATCTCCTTATTTCTGTTTCGATCAAACACATTAACATTATACCTATTCAATAACATTTTAAATATTTCCTCCTCCTCGTCTCGAATAACTAACAAATGACTGCTTGTCTTCAACAATCTTATATGTTAACTTTTCTTCGATGTACTTAATAAGAAATATTTTCCAAAACAATTTTATACGGGTAATTATTATATGTCTAAGTTTGGTTATTTAAACAAGTTTTATAATACTTATAGGCATTGGATATATATTTTTTTACATTATGCTCATTTTATAAATTGTAATACATAATATTTGTATCCGTATCTTCGTATTATTTGATTTTTATACCTAAAGATTATCAACTTTTCCTTTAATATTCACTTATATTATCACTTACTGTATAAAAATTATATTGTTATTGTAAGTTTACATTTTAAAACCTCAACGATTACCTCGTTTAATATTATAGTAAAAAATATCAAGGAAGATTTTTTTTATTGAACGTTGTTAAGGCCAAGGTCTGTGATCTTCAAGAAGTCAAAATTTTTGTAAGTATATATGTATAAGAAAATACAATGAGTGCTAATTATGCATCAGTGGAGGATTAATAATTATACGTTTGCTTGTCAGGTTCTATTTTACTCATGAAAATCTTTGAATTTGTTTTCGTTAGTTCTTAGTATTTCAATTAATATATGCCTCATAGAATGTCTAGATGGTTCAGCAATTAAGAATTTTTCAGTAGAAAGACTCAAACAAGACCTCACCACCTACCAGGTCCTAGGTTCGATTTGTGAGACGAACCAGAAAATATTGATTTCCTCTTTGAGAAATCCACAGTGACAGTACGGAATAGGGAAGATGGTGGTGGTTGGTGATAATAAAGGACACATTTTCATTCGCCGACACGCATTTTGACGGCCTCCGTGGCGCAATGGTATGCGCGGTGGATTTACGGGAGGTCCTGGGTTCGATCCCCGGCTGGGCAGATTTTCTTAATTTGTCCAGGTCTGGCTGGTGGGAGGCTCCGGCCGTGGCTAGTTACCACCCTACAGGCAAAGACGTACCGCCAAGCGATTTAGCGTTCCGGTACGATGCCGTGTAGAAACCGAAAGGGGTGTGGATTTTCATCCTCCTCCTAACAAGTTAGCCCGCTTCCATCTTAGACTGCATCATCACTTACCATCAGGTGAGATTGTAGTCAAGGGCTAACTTCTAAAGAATAAAAAAAAATATATCATGGACAAAAATTAAAGGAATCTACGGCAGAACGCGTAGGCATGATAAACTTTTCTACATTATACATTTAATACATTAATTGCAGAAATTACAAAACAACTTCAAAAATAATCACAGTGGTAGTACTTTCCCAATGGTCAAAAAAACATTACTTAAATAATATCAATTTTCTTTAAGAAGTTATTTTATGGAAGGTAGATTTCATAAGTCAAGAATTTTCGTCACAGCCAATTATTAAAAATTATCAAATTTTCACGACAATTTAAAAACCGGTTGACGTGCAGTAAATGTTAATTTATCATCGCTCAATTTTCACTTTAAATGTCGTCAAGTGAAATTTGAGCATTACTTTGTCGGTGAAATATTATATCAAGCACAATTTGCTTACAAGACAACTTGGTTCTAATAAATGAAACTGCACGAACTGTTTTTGATGAGATTAGCTTATTATTTATTTAAAGTTTTGAACATTTGCAATTCAATATCGTACGATCTTACGTAGGCATTTAGCTACCTGAATACTTAGGTACTTAATGTGAAGTGTGTACCTATATAATTTGTTGAGTAATTATAATAATTATCATTAATTACAAAGGATTTTCATTTAGTTAGTTACTTTTCGTTGATGTTATTAATTATTAGAAGAATGGTGTAAACTTTTAAATAACAATTTCAAAAACTGAAAGATACAAAAAGAATTTGCGTGCTTTAAGAATACATACGTGTGATATAGATACTGAATTTATCAAGAAACAATTAAACAGAACAACAAAAATGTTTTCATATAGATAAGAGTGAGAAAATAACTGCAGCTAACAAAACAAAATAATCTTCAACTGACCCCGAAACTATAAATAAAGAGAAATAATTAAAAAAGCAGCAACAGTGATAGCATAGCAGAAATCGCTCACAGTACCGTGTTTATAAAAAGACTGTAACTCACGCAACATGTAGGTAATAACTGAGAACGAGCTGAGTAAAAAAAAATAGATAATAACACGAATAGAAGTGATCCGATAGTCGTATGATACGAAATTGGCGTGTCTGATCCGGTGCTCAAACTATCGACACAGTCTGTGGTCCTAGTATATACAGCTTTTGGGGTCACAACACAATACTGTACTCAGGGGCAGTTGGTAACAGTAGATATCCCACTTTAAACCGAAACCAGATTGAGTTACTTTCATATTTCTCACGGCGCGATTTGCTAATTTATGTAATTGTATCGAGACAGCGGTTTTGATAACGCTTCTTTTTGATTAACTTCTTTCAACAACATCGGTGGTAGTTACTTTAATATCTAATGCTATTGTAACTTGTTTAGTTTTATTAGTAACATGACGTCATAATTAAATTTTACCAACAATTGATGCTAAACAACAATCTGTATTGCTCATATTTGTTTAATTTAGACCACAGGATAGATATGTAACTTGTGCTTGAGTAACTCAACTATCTAAAGTATTTATTAGTACAAGTTATAAAGCGTTAAGTTAAAACTCTTTAACATTAAATACAGATTAAAATATTTCAACACGCAAACCAGTCCTCACATTAACACATCCTGCGCATTTGCGCTTTTTGTTGGGCAAAAATGTCAAACATTTGGGGTCCTGAGACGTCTGGAGCGCTAGGGGATAGACGAAATGTGACTAGTCGAAATGCAACGGTCTCAAACTCTCAGTGCAGTTCGAGTCACCAAGTCGTATCGGAACGGCGGAGTCGGCGTTCGGCAGTCCGCAACGAACCACGGAGTAGAGAGCGCGCAAACGGCCACGTCCTAGCCGCCAGCCGCAACGACGTGGCGTGATGTCCACAGAATAAAAAAATACCGGCCGTGCACCAATTGAAAAGTGACAGTGCGTCAGTGAGAAGAATTTGTGCTCGGGATTTTATACAGGACTCATAACCATCATCGACTACGACTTCGCCTCCATTTACATTTTTTTTTTCATTTTGCACAACATTTTCAGGTGAGTTTTTTTTTTTTATATATATTTTTTGTTAAATTACCAATACTTTTTCACATAACAAAAAGTTTAGTATAGGAATATTTTCGTGAGTTAAATAATGAGTCAAACATTTAATTAACTACCGATTCAACGACAAACGAGTTTTCAAGGTTCACCATTTAAAATTTGAGTTACTCTTGTATTTTATTTGAATAATAGGTAGTACCGTAACTACTATTAAACTCTTATAAAGTTTTTTGTAGGTGAAGCGGATTAAAATATTTTATGTAGGCACGTAGTTAGCTACTATTATTTTAAAAGTAACAATACCAAATTATTATTATCGATAAAAATAAATAATCAGTTTTAAAAGTAGGTCAAATATAAAGTATCAAAGTTGATAACTCTGTAAAATAAAGATAGGTAGATAACTATCAAATTATTAATTTAGGAGAATGCAAGTGTTAGCAACGCACTTTGGTATGGTATAACTTACTACCTCATTACCCTAGTTTGCAAATTACAACAATTAATTAATACCAATCAATCAATACGGATATTAAATTAATTAATGACAATTTTTGTGATTATAAGCAGCTAATTATATTCTATAGCATACCTACATTTTCAATTATATAACTTTCTTACGTCTACCTACATGTTTTTCATGAGTTATTGGAGTTTTTGCAATATCCTCGAGGCATTGCCAACATTTTAATCTACAATTTTATTTACCTACTCATTTTTCTGTACTGTGGTCCATGAGGATGAAATGGTTAGGATACCCATTTTACGGGTTGAATTTTTTATATTGGTATTTTTTAATTTTTTTAATTGTTAAGTACTAGTACTTTTTAATATATGTACTTTTGTACATACGATTATATTTAATACCTACTGATTAATCAATCTTCAGCAACTATGAGTTATTTAATTACTGATATTAACTTTTTCTGCTATGGATCATGCTAATTGGCTTCAAATTTTAGGTCTGATATCAAGATATTTTTTAAAATATCTAATTAAATTCCTTAATGAAACCTTCTGTCACAGGAGTGTACACCTCTTAAAAAAATACTCTAGCCTTTAATTATTTGTTACTAATTGATATTAACGAAATTAACTATTTTTATTTAATTTTTTATAAATTCCTTTCTTTTAAATTCTTAACATTTCAATTTGGGTCTTCTGCTTTTATGCTCCTAGCATTTTATTAAAATTATTCAATTAAAATTATCTTCGGCTCATCAACCCTCAGAGTCTCTGTTTAGACATCAGTCGAAATTACAAGCTTGAGAAGTAAATTAATAGAAGATAGATTACATGTTATGTTTTTTCACTCCTTTTTATAGATGGTCGACAAAGAAAATCATTTATATTTATCAATCTATTTATTTAGCTTCGTTAGGTAAACAAAAAATGGATGGTCTGCAAAAAAAATATTTTTTTTTATATTTATCAATCTATTTGTTTGGTTTAGTTAACTTAGCAAAAACTAAGATGGCGCTATAGATATGTTATCCATCAAGTCAGTTAAAAAACAGTGAAAGGTCTATACCCTTGCTTCTTATTTTTAAGTTTTATTTCTCGTTCCAAGGCTAGGCTAGCGAGGCATTGGCCGGCTCGAGACGGCTTGGAGACTTCGAGTTGCGAACATTGCCGTAATAACAGTGTCGATTATAGCACACTGCGATTAACCCTTCGTTTACTAACCGTAGATTATGAATGAGATGCGTAGCGTTAAGCACTTCGACTCCGATAAGGGGACTTTGTGTTGCGTCTTGCGTCCCAGTTTGCCAAGAAACTAGAGGCAAAGTGTCGGAGTGAGCACAGACTTCTTGGAGTTGATTATCCAGCCTAATGTTTACAGTTCTTATTGTGAAAGGGTCAGTCATATGATATTAGCATTGCTTGAAAGACCTCTTTACGTGTAAGAAGATGTCGCTTGTTGTTAATTCCTCTACCTACCTACCTCTTCTACTCTTTATTTTTTTATTATAATAAGCTGTCTATTAATGTTCAACGGCTTTTCAGATTTGTTTAATTTAGAACTTAGAATAGAAATGTTGATTTTTTTTACAATCAGTTTATTGCTTTTCTCAACTTCAATCAAAAAATACATTTTTTTTTAATTTATGCCAATTTGGATTTCCCTAAATAAACCTAAACAAATTTAAGCCTAACCTAAAGCTAGCAAAACATAAAAGTCAAAAACTACCTAATTGATCAAGCCAATTTTGAGTTTTCTCTCTTCTCAATTCAAATGTATGTTTTTTTGTTTTTTTTTGTATGTATATATGTTACCTGATTACTCGAATACTACAGGACCGATTTTAAAATTTTTTTTAGTTAATGTTTCGGTCGGATTTAAGATTTTTTCTACAATAACTATTTTTTAATATATATATTATATATTAAAAAATAGTTATATAATAAACAAATTATAATTATAAAAATATACTCACACTACAATTATTACATACAATTATTCGCCCTCTTTAATATGACGCGAGTACATTAAAGTGGGCGAATATTTGTGCCATATGAGTATATATGTATATAATACAGCTAAATATTTTTTTGCCAGGCAATTCAACGTTAAGGCAGGACGTCCGTCTGTTCCGTTAGTAACTTAAAATAAGAAGTAAAAACTTCTTTATTTGTTACATAAACTTTATGATGATTATTATCACATCTAATTTCACATAAAGCCACTATATTCACAAATATGTCTGTCACGATTGTGGCAAATTACACAAAAGCAACTGACAATACGCAGAGATCACTTGTTGGCGGGAGGTGGCGTGATCCTAGCTCACGACAAACTCAAATCGGATAATGTATTTAGTCACCGTTACTAAGTGAAAATTCTACAGAGGTTTCTTTATTTTTACGTACTAACGGACGCCCGCGACTTCGTCCGTGAAAAATCGATGTACACTTTCAACCACATAATTCACCCCCTTCTACTTATATTTTCGCATTTTTTATAAATTAAGTCCATTAATAATTTTACAAAAATATAAATTAACATGAATCATTTCACCGCGGCTAGTTGCCTCGACTGGTGACAGAAGGGCTGGCTCATTTTTTGCGCAAAGGATCAGCCTGGCTGTCCAGCGCGGAAATGCAGCCAGTATTCTTGCCACCATTCCACGTGGGCGTGATTTGTATAGTTATTAGGATAAGTTAGCTTAAGTTCCTTATTGTATTCTTTCTCAATAAAAAAAAAAACATGAAACATGAACGAGTTAAATAATTTAATTGAGGTAGATCAGCATCGTACGTATATAATATTATTTTAACCTGACATTCCTTCCGGCGTCAAACAACTAATTATTTTTTTTTGCATACTTTATTTACGTCAATAGATACGTACTAATCAGGCGTAAAAACTCTGCGTACGTTATACAAGTAAACATAACATTCGAATAGATTAAAATCATAGTACGAGTACATAAGTCTCTTCTCACTGCTGAGCTCGAGTCTCCTCTCAGAATGAAAGGGGCTAGGCCAATAGTCCACCACGCTGGTCCAATGCGGATTGGCAGACTTCACACGCAGAGAATTATGAAAGTTCTCTGGTGTGCAGGTTTCCTCACGATGTTTTTCCTTCACCGTTTGAGACACGTCATATTTAATTTCTTAAAATGCACACAACTGAAAAGTTGGAAGTGCATGCCCCGGACCGGATTCGAACCCACACCCTCCGGAATTGGAGGCAGAGGTAATATCCACTGGGCTATCACGTCCTCGTAGTCTACCTACATTGTTCGTAAATATGAGTAAAGTGAATAAATGAGACGAAGCTATAAGGTAACAAACATTAAAAAAAACATACGCGTCAATTTGAGAACCCCCTGTTTCTTTAAAGTCGGTTGAAAAATTTAATAATTAAATAATGTTTCATGTTTTAAATAAAATGTAATAGCACTCGTGCCTATATCATGAATGCTGATAAAGGGCTATTGGCACAGAAAAAAATAAACGGTCGCTTTTATAATGATGTTATCAATACGTTTTAACTTTTTATTGCATCCTTAATTTTAATTATAAAACAAAGTCAAACTTAGTTTTCTAATTAACAATTAATGAATCAATTAATTTTGATTTCAACAATAATAAAAAATAATAAAACAGTAAATGATAAGTATATTTAGTAATCAATCGTTTTGCAATTCTGTTTGATTTAGTGGTATTAAAAAGTCAGCTCAGTAAGAGCCGTGATAGCCCAGTAGATTTGACTCTGCTTCCGATTCCGGAAGGCGTAGTTTCGAATCCGGTCCGGGGCATGCACCTCAAACTTATCAGTTATGTGCATTTTATGAAATTAAATATCACGTGTCTCAAACGGTGAAGGAAAAACATCGTGAGGGAACCTGTATATCTTACTCTGTATACTTGAGAACTTTCTTAATTCTCTACGTGCGTGAACTCTGCCAATTCTCATTGGGCCGGCGTGGTGGACCATTGGCCTAACCCCTCTCATTCTGAGAGAGACTCGTGCTCAGCAGTGAGCCAAACATGTTTAAGAGATACTGATTAGATCAATGGTTTGTTGTTTTGCAATTCTGTTTGTTATGGAATTTAATTTAGGTCACTATTCTTAAATAATGTGTTTGAAAATATTTTTTATTGTACCTACTCATAACTACATACCTAACTGCACTGTTTACAATTATGAGTAGGTATATGTATAGAGGAAACTATCTAGGCCATGTCAAATTAGATTCTTAAAGAACACGGACATAAGCTAATTATCAGGTACCGTTTTTTCCAATTGAGTACGAATGTTTTTGGACTTAGGCTATTTATCAAGTTCTAGATAGCGAGCTACAACATCCAAACAGCCGATGATTCGCTTAATGCGATGATTGATCGAAACAAATTAACGAATTATTATTGTATTGATAAATTACAATTTGTTACGTGTTTTCATAGTTAACGTTACATAAAAGGGCTAAAAAATCATAAGAACTAATCACAATTAGTGGACATTAATCATCACCCTAGCATACCCTGGGCCGGATTCAAACTTACGCCCTCCAAAACCCAAAGCAGAGGTCATATCCACTAGGGCCTAGGCTATCATGATTTAATACATTGTGGACATTAATATTGGAGATTAAAAAAAATTAAATCTTTTGAATTTAGGATTGTAAAGGACAAAGAGCCTACGATAGTCAGATTGCATCATTTATAAAAACTGTATTAAAATTTAATTTTTTGGCATAATAAGAGAAATAATATCCCCAGTCACATTAAAATACATTCTTTGAAAAATAACACTAAAGATCAGGGTCAGGGTCAAGGTTTCTAGCGTAGGGCTGTCACGAAGCTAGTAGAAGATCCGAATTAAAAAAGACCTTCACCCGTCTTTTGGTGAAAAGTGTTTTATACCAAATTTAGTACGTTAAAAAATACAATGCAAGTAGTTTGCCTAAAAATCTCCTGTCCAAACTATCATTAACGATAGTTAATTAGATATCATGATATCAAACTGATAGAATGAACTATAAAAATATTAAACTATCATTAACGAGTTAATGATAAAAATTAAAAGGAAAAGGATAAACAAACAAGAAAAAAAATTACCAGGAGATATTTAGGCAACCAACTCGAAATGTAGTTTTTAATTTGCGAGAACTAAATTCTATACAAAACACTTTTTATCCATTAAACAGATGGGCGCAGTTCGTTTTTAATATTGGTCTTAGACTGGCGGCTATAGACGTGGTTCATGATGAAAATAAATATATATCAGTAATTTAAAAAAAAGTTATGGTAGGTACTAGGTATGTCTAGCGACTACAGGCTCTTCTATTATGTGTAGCTTTATATTAATTAGTGATTTTTATTTAACTGACTTGGATGTGGGTCGCTTGTAGAAAGTAGTGTTTGTTAGTAACTAATTTCTCCTAATGGATGGACGGACAATCTGTCGTACATTCGTAGTTTACGTTTCGGAATATCTTTGGGAATATAGTTTGACCTCTTAATTGTATGGTTATGAGTAGTATTGGCGGATTAATTTATGTTGGTAGTTTTGATGAATATTATAGAGTTGCAAATTTTCGGTCAGTACTCAATGATGCAATTCGTTCGGACTATTAAATAATATCACACTATCATCACACTAATATTATAAAGGCGAAAGTTTGTGTGTAAGTGTGTAAGTATGTTTGTTCCTCTTTTACGCTGGAAATTTGGAATGGAAATATGTATTACTTTGGATTAACACATAGGCTACTTTTCATCCCGGAAAAATCCATGGTTCCCAGAATTTGTGAAAACCGAATTCCACGAGGACGAAGTCGCGGGCTAGTTATACATATAATTATTTTTACTTGACTTTAGAATTGACGTAAAATTTAACTAAAATCTAATTTGTAATTAATTTAACAAAGAGCTAAAAAAGAATAATTTCAGTATCATCACAAGTGATTTCTTTTTCGAATTTTAATGTTTAGTTGAAATTAATATTAGGTCATACTCAAGGAAAAATGTTGTTTCAAATTTTTTTTTTTAAATATATAAAAGTAAAAGATAAAGAATTATGTCAATGATATTATGTCTAATAGTGATTATAGATCGATGATCGGGCACATAATTTATCGTTAGATCTAGCATTGATAATGTAATAATATGTAATTAAGATCACACAGATATATCAATAAACACTTATCCACCAAGATATTTGTTCAGTATAAACAAGATTGTTTCTTGTTTATGCTCGTATTACATAAAGCAATGTTTGACAATACAAGTAAATAATATGGCATCTTGTAAATATTATTACATACCTACTCCGATAAATAATAATAATAATCACTAACTAATTTTATTATTTACGATACTAACTATACATTTTCATTATACTTCACACACAACACACTCAAAAATAACGTGACTTTCTAGTGGTATAGGATTTATCTAAATCGGTTCAGAGATTACTTTTTAATAATAGTATAGATTCGTAAGTACCTGTAACACTTTAATTGAATATAATATATTCATTAAAAACCAAATTGGGGTTATCAACGTGAACAGATTTTCTTGCGGTTTTTACAGGATAATTGAGCTAAGTCCGGAGTAACGTTTAAAGTAGTGTCATTAAGATCGGACGTATAGAAAAAAAATAATCTAAAAAAAAAGCAAAATTGATTTAATTACTAATATACTTCTCCTGTATAATTTTTTCAGGTTTTGTTTTAGTGTAATTCATTATCTTATAATAAGTGCACGAGTAGATTAGTGTTATAAAAAAATTGGTTTGGGAAAACATCTATATGGAGAAAATGAGAAAAAATTTCTAAAGAGTAGTTATCATTGAAACAGCAGCGCGTTTCTTTGAAGTTTTTAAAGGTCATTCCGTTCTTTTGAAAAGTATCAAATGGATGCATCTGAAAAGAGCCGAGCCTACGTGGCTTTCATACAAAGAGAAAGTAATCTCAAATTAAAGCGTTGAACTGTATCAACTTTACGCTTGCCAAATGTGTGCCACTCGGTCTTTATTGATTAATTCGCGAGTCGAATTTGTGGTAACAGTAGTATATTTGTAGCACAGTTAGATCAGAAGAAAAAATACTCATCATCGTCATCATTATCAACCCATATTCGGCTTACTGTTGAGCTCGAGTCTCCTCTCAGAATGAGAGGGGTTAGGCCAATAGTCCACCACGCTGGTCCATTGCAGATTGGCAGATTTCACACACGCTGAGAATTAAGAAAATACTTTGGTATGCAGGATGTACTTTGGTATCACGACGTTGTTCCTTCACTGATTGAGACACGTGATATTTAATTTCTTAAAATGCACACAACTGAAAAGTTAGAGGTACATGCCCCAGACCGGATTCGAGCCCACACCCTCTGGAATCGGAGGCAGATATCATATATATCATATCCCCTGGCCTATCATGGCTCTAGAAAAAATACTACCAACTGTAAATCAACCTTTAGATTTAGATAAATTAAACAGAATGGTTTTGCATTTTTGTTCAATTGACGTAAAGTTTAGGTGACTTGCTCACACTTACGGAAACATTAAAGTGATCAAATCGATAAGCCAAGATAGAGAACTCATGTCTACCATAATGCGAAGAAAACTCGGCTTCTTTTCACATCCGAAACTAATACTGACAGGAAAAAGAGTACCCATCCACCAAAGACGACTGTTATTGTACGCTGGGCTATTAGCAACTAAAAGAAGCGGCTGAAAATAGGAAAGGCTTTTCACGTATTGACTATCAAACTTCGGTTCCAGGATGGCGTATGTTGAATTTTAAGTACTCAGAGTAGGCCAATAGAATGGTAGCAGCTAACTAACCTTAAATGTGGCTGCTTAATGAATTTAGGCAGGAAATATAACTGACCCTTCCGCCCTAACGTAGGTAATATAATAGTTTCAGTAGCAACTACATTTCCTTGTATAGCCAATATATAATTAATAGGTAACACTAAGAAGGGAAGTGTGATAATGAGGAAGTGTCAAGTTTCGCATCAATCTCGGGTCATTGCGGTGCTAGGTGTAGCTTTCAGCTTTCTCCCAGTGCCGAGTGCCGCGCATTTATCTGATGCAAATACATTCATCGTTGGACGCTAATTAGGAGTGTTTTGTACGGAGATGCTATCGAATTTTCTTCCGTGAGCACTGACTGCCGTATTCCCACGAAGTTTTGACTCCTTTAATTGCTATTAGGTCTTCTAATGGGAGTATCACTAACCTAGATTGGTTATCTTATTTTTTATTGTGTTCACTATTTACAAATCTTTTTATTTCGATAATGATATTCGAAGGTCTTCTTTTCATTTAAGTAGTTCTTTTTATTAGCCTTTTCTCTTGCTTCTTTTACTATCATGTCATCAATGTATAAAATTTGTCGTTGGACGCTAATTAGGAGTGTTTTGTAAGGAAATGCTATCGGATTTTCTTCCGTGAGCACTGACCGCCTTATTCTCACGAAGTTTTATTATCATGTCATTTAAATTTTAGGTTTAAGGTTTTTTAATTTTCTGATCAAATAAATATAATAGGCCCAGGAATCCAGGAAAGAAAACAGGCCCAGTCCCAATTTCGGAGTGTTTTGTCGGACCTGGGTGACGTTGTGGCATGGGTTCGCCGAATTTTCGCGGATGATAGCAAAATAAATAAATCATTATATAATCATGATGAACTTCCGCAAAGTAACGCCTGCTTCTATCCAATATTTGAAAGATTATAGTTAATATCAAGTGGTAATCTTGTCGGACAATTTTCAGAGGCATATTATTGTTGTGGGACGCACCAAAGTCAGAAAGATGGCTTGGAAGTAAAACGCCACTATCGCAATGCAACATCAGCTGGACGAAGATGGTAAGCAAAGCTACAAAGCCGTAAGAAACAGATGTCAAATATCAGCAGTTTGATGCTGTAATTACATCACGTCACCTCAGATCTAAATGGTGGCGTTAAATGGAGTATAGAGCTAATAATCGTGTGCGACAGCGCAGTGGGCAGCGCATAAAACAACGAGAGGTATCAATAACGCTAGGTAGCCGAGCGTAAACAATAACCACGTAATCAGGTCACCTGAAAGGTGTGGAGGATACGGGTCAGCCATTATGCGCTGATTGAGCCAGAAGCATTGTAATTGTGTCTATTGTGTCAGAACAATAATATTACCATAACATAACCAGCGAACCCTGGCCAGGGCTGGCAGTGTGCCTATGTCAAATATTTCTAAATAGCGACCCTTCCCGACTACGCACGGGTGCTTTGTAGATACTAATATTTTTCCTGATTGTGTAAGTGCCGTAGGCTCCTTATGGGACCTCAGCGGCGTCACCGGGGGGTATGCTATAGGATATCTTTATA
Organism: Bicyclus anynana; assembly: GCF_947172395.1. Classification (NCBI taxonomy): domain Eukaryota; kingdom Metazoa; phylum Arthropoda; class Insecta; order Lepidoptera; family Nymphalidae; genus Bicyclus; species Bicyclus anynana. The sequence continues at coordinate 6,829,316 of NC_069083.1, forward strand.
GCAGTTTTCGTACATATAAACCTTCCTCATATCAATTGATTTGAGAATGAAGATAAATCATCTGATGAAAATCTGCGCTGTATGTTCTTTGTTTATGGGAAGCATATAGCAATATTATGCTGAGCTGCTTCCTTGGGACCTTTTTCTAGGTTATGCCACATATCGCAGGGTATTATTCTTAAATAATTGTTATGTGTGGCATAATGTAGTAATAAATATATTTTCTATTTTCTTTCTTTTCTTTCTATATTTCCTTTTGAATCACTATCTATTGCTGAAAATTGCTACTATTTGTCGACATTTGTCTCTTCTCAGATATGTCGTAGTGCTTATCTTAGACCTATTGATGTTGTAATTTTAATATAAACCATATAAACCATATATGTTCCCTACTACACAATTATACTCTATTGCGGAATTACTCTCAGTCAGGAAGCTATATGTTTTAAATATGGTTCTTAGAAAGCACATATCCCTAACTTTTAAGCCTACTACTAAAAGAAATAGATATATTGTTGCAAAAACAGAACGCACCAGAACCGCTTTTGCTCGAAAGCAATATTTTTCACAATCTAGTTATTTGTATAACATACTTAACAGAAAATTGAATATGTATCCATTGAACTTATTTGCTTGCAAAAAAGTTTTAAAAGAATTCTTATTAACATTGAATTATGAAGAAGTGGAATCTCTACTGAAGCGTATTACATAATACGAGTACATTACCCAAGGCACACACATACTCTCTCTCACACACACACAAACACACACACACACACACACACACATACATGTTTTTTTTATGTCTTTAGTTTTAGTTATACCCACTATGATTAATTATAAATATCTTTAATTACGGCTTGTTATGGAAGAGCGGAGTCTTCTGTCACAGGAGTTTACAACTCTTAAAAGAAGACTCTAGCCTTTAATTATTTGTTACTGATTGATGTTAACGAAATAAACTATTTTTATTATTTATTTTTATTATTATAATTTTAGTGGATAGAGAAAATTCTAAAGAGTGGCAACCCTAGCTGAGTGCATCGCACCATATCTGGTCTCTTAGAACAAAAATTTATTGCCTATTGTTTGTTAATAGATTTTAGAAAATCTTTTTGTTTTAACTTGTTATTTATTTAAATAGAATTAATTATCTACAATTTTATTTTATCTAAATAAAAAAATCAATCATATCTACTCTTCTTAGATAGGTACCTAGAAACTTTCAGTATTACAGACAAATAATATAGTGGCATTCGCTGTGTCTTCTCTAACTGACCACAACTTATTGATTTAATATTATTATTTTTTTCACTTGGTATTTAATTGCAAATAATTAACTAGGTCATTACTTTTATTGTACTAGGTGTGTTAATCTTTAACATAACTTTTAAGCGCTTAGTTAGACCCAACACGATGCTCAAATGCGGGCCTGCGGGCTTAGGGTGACAATGTTTGGCTCTATTACGATCAATACATGTGCTCATTTAATAAACGCAAATAAATATAATTTCCATCAACTAAGCAAAGTCCGAGCCGTAATAGCCCAGTGGATATGACCTCTGCCTCCAATTCCGGCAGTGGCGTGCACTTCATACATACATTAAAGTACTGCATACTCTAAGAGTTGTCTTCTTAGTGATTATAAAATTTTTCAGACTTTTCCACTTTGCTTAATTTTATTACTAGTGCATACCCTGATCGACAACCTTGTGCACGCCACTGAATTCCGGAGGCTGTGTTCCGGTTCGAATCCGGTCCGGAGCATACAATACAAAAAATTAAATATCACGTGTCTCAAACGATGAAAAAAAAATATCGTGAGGAAACCTGCTCACCAGAGAATTTTCTTAATTCTCTGCGTGTGTGAATCAATCCGCATTGGGCCAGCGTGGTGGACTATTGGCCTAACCCTTCTCATTCTGAGAGGAACTCGAGCTCAGCAGTAAGCCGAGTATGGGTTGATAATGATGAAGCAAAAGACCTACGTACATAAGTACTAGTAATTTAAGCAAATAGTCTAACTAGGCGGGAATTTAGTCTAGTCACTTTACTGTATTCAGGCTTAAACTTTGAGGAAAATCTTTGAGATTACCTACTCTAGTCTGAAACAAGACACGCTACTGATGACATAAATACATCGAAATGAGAATGAAGTCACCATTGCACTTCGATCAGTACAACAAACATGACATGATGATGTTATACAAGACATGTTATCATTTATAGAGCCGTGATAGTCCAGTGGATATGCTCTGCTTTCGATTCGGATGGCGTAGGTTCGAATCCGGTCCGGGGCATGGGCATTTTCACGTGCAAGAAATTAAGTATCACGTGTCTCTAACGGAATCATCGTGAGGAAACTTGTAAATCCGCGAGTTTTCTTAATTCTCACTCGCATTGGTGGAAAGTTAGCCTAACCCCTCTCATTCTGAGTCGAGACTCGTGCTCAACAGTGAGCCAAGTGTGGGTTGTTAGCAGTAGCGGAGGCTGAAATTTTGTAATACGTAACCCGATCATGTGTTTTTTCATTTTGATCAGGCGTTTATTGTAAAGACTGTAGAAATGCTGTGGTAATATAATATATCTACTTATTTCGAGCGTAAAAAATAAATTATAATTATGAATATGTAAGAGTATGTATGGATTTATATTAGGTAAGCCGCTAGGAATCGGGTTGCTTAGACTCCTCGCTGCTGGTTGTTAGTGATTATCACTTTAACGCTTTGGAAATACATTTATCTTCGACCTAATGATATAAGAACAAGGACAATGATACATTGACTAATTGCGTATTGATTAAATGGAAATTATCGGCGCCTGAGACAGGTGATAACACTCATTATCGTAATGTAACGTTTTTTTGTCACGCACTGTCTCTGCCTTTTAGCGTTAGCGATCGTAGAAAGAGAATCGACGTGCCACTTGGCTAGGGGAGCTGGCGTTAATAGGTCCTGGGTTCGGTTCCCAGCTCAGGCTCAATTTAGGATTTAATGTTTTCTACATAGGCTCAGGTCTGGTTGGAGGCATCGGCTGTGGCTAGACCACTACCCGGCAAAGACGTAACCCCAAACGATGTAGCAGCAGTACGAATTACATCGAACTGTCAGAGTATAGGTTAAATAAGTCCAATTCACTTTAGATTAGATTTCATTGGTTCATCAGGTGAGATCAGTCTAGGATTATCTTTTCATTGAAAAAAAAAAGATATTGGGCCAAGAAACCGTAAACAGTTTCGAGGTGATGTTTGGATTAAACAAATCAACCCTAACTTAAACTGGCCAAACAGTAGTAGTTTATAATGGCAATGACCCATATCCAACAAAATATAGTATTAGGTAGGTATGTTGAATCTGGCAGGGTTAAAAGACTCAATGTTACAAAAAGAAAATGACACTTGACTCGCTTCAACAAGTAGAACGAATTCTTTACAATTTTACTTCATAATTATGTTTTCAGTGCTGGTCTATTATAATAAGTTCCCTATATTACCTATTCCGTAGTTTTCACTTGACTTGACTTTTTACCTGACTGCAAGAAGGGTTATGTTTTTCACGCGTATCATGTTTTTCATGTGTATGTAATATTCTTTATTACCTCATATCTTCCAAACCACTGAACGGATCTACGTAATTAAGATATCGTTAGATTTGTCTTAATAACCCAAGTATTCTTAGATAGGTTAAGTTAAAAAAATAAAACCCAACACGATGACTGTGAGACGCTATAGATTTGAGGTGAAAAATTTTTTTTTTAGAATATTTGCGATACGCGATCAAATTTAAGGGCTCATCAAGAGGATTTAAATTTTTATATCATGGCCATATTAAAAAAACTACATTTAAATAAACGTCATTTATTAATCTCTATACAAAATACGCGAGGTGTGGATGACTAGATGCGAGCAGTTTAGGCTGTCGGGTTTTTGTTTTTTTAATTATTTCATTAAATATACATTTTTTTCTGTTTCACAGGTTAATAACTCTTACAATGTTAACGACATACTAAATATCTTTATCGTAACGTCGTTAAAACACAGATAATTATAATATATCACACGAAAGCTAAGCTAAACTTTGTTCCAAAATGTTTTAACTAATGCAGCTATGAATCTTTATTGGGTAACAAACAAAACTTTCCCATGGCTTCAGACAATGGAATCTTTGACGACGAAGATGGCGGTACAAAAAGTCTAAACAATATCTCGTGTTTGAAGATTCAATATGCCTTTTCTATATTTCTTACTAATAAAGTCTGTAAGAGATACATCACGTAAGTAACCTACTTCACACCAGTTTACGTATGTGGATAATTACTACGTGTATATAACTATTATATAACTACTGTACAATACTTAGAAAATTACTTGATATTTATATTATGTAGGTAATACTAGCTTTAACAATAAATATATTTGTAATTGTAAAATAATTGCGTAATATAGGCCTAATCTAAATATATTAAAACAGAACTCTCATTACGAAATATTAATGACGTAAAAAGATGAAATTTGGCAGGGAGGGAGATTATATACGTAAGTGTCCACATATCCGCATCTTATGTATCGACGCATTGCATTAAACGGATTTTTACTATCACGATAGATAAAATCCTATCGATGCGATCTGCACGATGCAGATCAGTGGACGCACTTGTATTACTTTCTATACAAAAAATACTACAATACGTTTGAAGCGATGTTTCCGATACGTATGCGGGTCTGTGGACGCCTATAATGGGGATGATGACTAGGTTAAAATATATTGATTTTTATGATACATTCGGGTAATTATGGTCAATGTTAACTAATTTATACATAAAAAGCTAAGATTGTCTGGATATTTGCAAAATAAATATATAAAAAATCTTTTATCGTAATTAGATGAAAATTCATACAGTTTTAGCTTCCTTACATTAAATGTGACATTTTTTAATATATGAACTATAAACATAAACGCACAAATAACAAAGATATTAGTAATTTTGTTTGAACGCACATACAAATCTAACGATCATTACATTACCTACGACGTCATTAGTTCGTGCCATTTTGTATAGGGCGTTTTTCAGGGATCCACGGCAGCGCCGCAAATCTGACCCTTTAAATCCCTGTAGCTCCGAAAGTAATGATCGCAGATACCCTGTTACTTTTACAAAATTGCTATGCCATTAGTATACTCTTAATTTATATATAATTTAAAAAACTGTCATCATCCCTATTAGCAGATGTCCGGTAAGAATGGATTTTGCGATAGGGCCGGATTTTGCGAAGGTCTAAGGGCGAGCGAAATCGCGAGCATGTTATAATAAAACCTTGCTCAATTAATGGGTGATCTGACCCTGAAATATTTTGTCATCTCGCAGTTTAGTTGCGTATATTATATATATTATATACGCTCATTTATATACTAAAAAGTTATTCATCTGTGGCTTATCCAAACTAACTCGTCAGCTTTAATATCTGTAGATTACAATTCACAAGCAAGGAATATCGCTTAGCAAGGATGCAGTATCACAAGCGACGGGCTAGCTTAGCACGGATGCAGTGTTGAATTTTCATGAATATTAATTGTTATTATATTCTTTTAATCTGCAATAAGTATTCGAGTTTTAGGATACATAAAACATTACACATTCAATGGTGCATATTAATTTATTACGTATACGATTTTACACGAGTTGGTTTTACCGGTTTCAAATATGGTAGGATATGATTGAAATAGCAGTACCAAATACTTTCATTAACATATTTTATTAGCTTTAATAAGCACTGTTTATGCAATACCTAATAATGTTCACTATTATCGTATTTTATTCATAGCCTAAATTGGCAAAGCCGGAATTGAAGTGCATTTCTGACATTTCAATAATAAGGAATATAATACATATTAGGTAAGATAGGCCAGTCAAATAAGGATATCCTCGGAATGAGATATATTAAGCTGTAAATTTATATGTATATACAGATACACCTTTATTTTAGTGTTCTCCTCTTAAGAATTCATTCAAAAGTCCCATAAAGTCTACGCTGAAGGGTTAACTTGTCTAAGAATAAAAAAAAATGAGCCGTCACGGGACGCCTGGCAGATGTGAAACATCGACATTTTTTTGTAAATTGACTTAACAGATGAGTGTACCATCATATAGCGTGGTGACGCGTCGCCACGGCATGCGTCGCCACGCACGATTTTACGTGCGGCGACCATTTTTTCTTAAACACGTTAACCCTCGACTCTGATCACACCTGATATAAAAAGATGATGCATTTTAAGATGGCAGCGGGCCAGCATTCTTTAAAGAGGATAAAAGTTTATTCCAGGTTGAACTAATGTTTCTCGATTATCTCAGTATTTATAATTCCAACTTTTTTTTAAACAGAGAGCACAAAGCCCAGGCTATATGCACATGATGCTTTTCATAAGAGCTATGCCATTTTCCAACTGCCTCGAAGTTCCGTTGCGTTTTTTACGACTTTCCGCGTTCCTTAACTGCATTGTAATCGTGAATTCAGCGATAGTATCGATTCTATTTGATGCATTTGAAATCGCTACTTTGGCCAAAGTAACAAAAATACAAAATTTTTGTGACTTGCATATTTTGAACTTGAGTGGAGAGTAGTGAACAGTCACTGCATTAATTAAATATGTGAAATTACCAAAAAAAAATCGACTTAATCTCTGCAATTGGTGTTGAGTATTCTCACTTTAATTGGCAATGATATTTACTTATTTAGTTTGGGAGCCAGGGATCTACTCTATTATTGTATTGGAAATTTGTTACTGTGTGATTAATATTTTTTTTTTTTTATTTTTTTATTTACCGATTTTCACGAACGTACAGAAGCGGAAACTAAAGAATTATTTTTTTGGACAGCCTGTGTAGCGTCGCAGCACCGGTTCACTCACACTTTTATTTAACTACCCTATAATGATTATTCTTGGTATTTATCCTCTTCTGTTTGTTAATCTGTTTATTTATCCTCTTCTGTTTGTTAATAATGTTCTGTTTGTTCCTTAATATTGTATTATGCAATAATAACCAGTGCACAGTAAAACCAACTGTGGTTTGTGTTGCACTATGGTTGGGCTTAATTTAAATGTGTTGTTTGTTGAATAATAAATAAAAATAAAAAATAATAATTTACTACCTACTTAGGTAGTAAATATCATTGCCAGTTAAAGTGATAAAACTAAAGCTATTTATATACTGTGTCTAATAAAGCCAATAATTATATTAAAAGTCCTTTTATGATTCACAAGGATTGCCCTTATTTGCAAAAAACGGTAATCAAAAAAGGCGATCAATGTGTACATTCAACGGTAGATATTATGGTAAAACAGGATGAAAGTTAAACGGTAAAAAAATACCAAGTTTTATGGATATTAAATTAGTATATATTTATATAGATATACTAGTAGAATGTTAATGGTAGATAATTTAAAGACACGTTAGATGGATTTTATAATCAGGAAGATGTGAGACATTTTATATCAGTTTTACGTAGCCTTTCTCTTGTTTTATAGACGTCTATACTTGTAATTAACTCATGTACACTACCGCCTTGCTACGTACCTTTATAATCAAAGGCATGGATCGAATCGAAATCGAATCCTGTCCGGGGACCTCCAACTTTTCAGTTAAGTATGTGTATTTTAAGAAATTAAATATCACGTGTCTCCAACACTGAAGGAAAAAACATCATGAGGAAACCTGCATATCTGAGAATTTTCTTAATTTTCTAATGTCTGAAGTTTGTCAATTTGGATTCGGGAAGCGTGGTGTACCTTCTAAGGCCTAATCTGTCTCATTCTAAGAGGAGACTTGTGCTTAACAGTGAGCCGAATATTGGGTTGATAATGGATGACTGGACAAAGGAGCATATCACTAAACAGTATCTTACCTACAAAATAAAATAATCAAACGTGTAAGAGAAATTAAGGATAAATATATTAACGTGGCTTCTATTGAATCTACAGATTGCAAATAACTTGTCTCGTTATATGTCATAGAAAGTGTCAACAGTCGATGTTTTATCGGTTGGTGAAACCTAGTAACTGCTGACTCTGAGCCATTGTAAAATGCTGTATTTTAAGATAGGTTTATCAATGACGCATGACATACGATAAAATGTATGTCAATACATAACAACATACTAGTATATCAATAACATTGACATACTTTGTGAGAGCAATCCAATGCATAATCTTATTTTGGTTCAAAGACAGACTGACGTTGGAGAAATCAAACGTCCACGAGCAGACTCAACAGTGATTACAAAAATAAGAAAACTAATGTCGAACAAAGGTTATGATTAACAACATTTGTCAGGACAACTTAATTAACAAATCAAACTGTAACCAAAATAAGATCCTAGAATGGCAGAGAATGACCTTGAGTGAAGTCACGCACTTGTGAAAGATGTGTGTAGGGTTAAAGGCGCCTTTGACAGATATCTAACACTCCCCTTTTCCACTCACGCACTCTCCCTTTTCAAGTCACTCTCCCCGCCTATCCCAAGTAACCCATAAAGAATTAAACAACAAGAGATGTGGACGGCTCGAACGCCACGAGTACACTGAAACCGTCCGTACCGCAAGTCGTTGCAACGCGGCGATAACACTTTAGACGAAAACTAAACATAAGAAGGAAGGTTGCTTTTTTCGGACATCTGCAAAGAGGACCCCTATACGAGTTTCCTAGGTCAATCCTAGAATGCAAGATAGTCGGGAAAAGGGCACGAGGATGACAGCGACGTAAATGGTTGAATGATATTAAGGAGTGGACCAAGAGTAATTACAGCCAGCTGAAAAATATCTTTAGTGATCGGAAAAGTTTTCTCCATCTGACCGCCAAAATTCAGTTTGAAGAGGGCACCTGATGATGATGAAACATAAGTCTAAACAGTAAACAAAGCATTCAAGAATGTGTCATCTATTCTTAATCTATAATAATATTATAAAGCTGAAGAGTTTGTTTGTTTGATTGAACGCGCTAATCTCAGTTACTACCGGTCCGATTTGAAAAATTCTTTCAGTGTTAGATAGACCATTTATCGAGGAAGGCTATAGGCTATATAGTATCCCCATATTCCTACGGGAACGGGAACCACGCGGGTGAAACCGCGCGTCGTCAGCTATTTGAAAATATTTTCAAATGACTGCTCCTGACTTAGTACTTTTTTGGAAAACAATGATATAAATGTTTGTATTGAGAATGTTCACTCTTTACAGTAAATTCGTCTACTGTAGTCAAGTGTAAGGCTTCTTAGTTTGGAATATAAATAATTTATACTTTTTATATTTCTATCTCGAAGTTGGCACCTATACATTTCATAAATATTAATTTACTTTTAAGTGTTTTTTTACCCAAATTCTTTAATTATTCCTAATGGTGTTGTCTATGTCACATTATCATCAATTGTGTTTATACCAGACACCTTCAAGACATTATCGCATATGGTACAAACTACAATCAACAAACCGCATGACTTCCGGCATATTAATTAGTTAGACGGTAAAGAGTAATAATAATCGTATCTGCCTAGTCTATAGATAAGGCAATTTCGATTTAAAAAAAATAGGAGACATCCTTGTGTAAATTGTATTGATAAAAGTTAGCTATTTCCTTGTTAACAACTCTGTACAGGAAAGTGTAATTTATATTTTTCTTTTTATGTGATAAAATTGGATTTATTTTTAGTTTATGCGTTTTATGACATTTTTAGTAAGTAGTAATAGGTACATTTTTAGGTACCACATAATTGTAGCCTAATAATCATATGCATAGTTTTGTCACCATTCATTTGCAATGAGGTTCATCTCAAACAGTTGCGTTTCATCATTATTACAAGTAAGATCTCATTAACTTAGGTATTTATTTTTACTATAAAATAAAGAAAAATAAAGAAAGAATAGGCAAAGACGCTTCAAAAGCATCATCAATTTATTGAAAGTACAATATTATTAAAAAAAAATTAGTTACTTAATACGAGTAGATAAATTAACTAAGTATAATTAAATAAGTATTAGTTAATTTAAATACTTAAATAGGTATTAGGTATATTTAAGCGACAGATTGTCGTGTATGTTCTGATGTAAATAAAAATACCTGTATTTTGGTATTGTATGTAAAATTCGATTCAATGTCACTGAATATATTCAGTTAAATCTCATTATGCCCACAGCAATACCTACGCATACTAGGTATTGTTGTCGACCAATCAAACCAGATGTTATGCACCTTTGTAGAACTGCGTTAAGTTAGGGATCGAGTGATAAACTTTTGCGTTTCTGTCTACGGCCCTCAAAATACGGGTAGCGTACTTATTTAGCCAAAAATTCAATGTTTATTTTTTAATGCTTATATAGGTATTTTTTATGATATCCAATTTATTTACCAATTTTATACATTTATGTTTATTTGTCTATAATATCGACTTATGTATTTAAATTTTTTAAATTGTGAAATATTTCAGAAAACAGTTTCAATTAAATACTAAATTATAATAACATTATAAAACAGAACATCGTAAACATGCCTGCCTGTGAAAATACTAGCGAACGCTCACTTGAATTTCTGTTTATTATAAATCCCGCAAGAAACCGTGAATTTTCCAGGGTTAAAAACGTTCCAAAGTCCTATTTATTACTGTAAAAAACTTATCTCAAGCGGTTTAGCCGTATAATATTAGAATGGATATATGGATGTTACCGATATTTAGTTCATTTTTTATATCGGAGACTAATAAATGTAAGATGTCAAGCAAAGGAGACCGACCATTTTGGGCCCAGCAAGAACTTACAAAAAAAAAAAATACAGAAATTCTTCTTTTAATAAATCAAAATAACCAAAAATAATTAGAATTGATAGTTGCTAATATTGTTTTTGAAATCGTGCATTTTATAATGTAGATTACCCATATGATGATTATGACTTTCAATGAAATTGAAATTAAACAAGTCTAAAACTGATATTATTATTTATTAAATGATACTAAGTTAGACATTGTAATGGTTCATACATTAAATTTGGGCCCATTAATGTATGAAAAATGGTCTTTCTTCTTTGCAACCTACGAAAGAGCACGCTTATCTATTTACTCTTGAAAGTAACGATTTTGTTGATAATTATTCACTCTTAACTTGAAGGTAACGTTGATGAGCGTGTTGCACCTTAGAACTAAATAAGTACTGCAACGCAAAACGCTTTTCATTCGTACCTTGTACCAAGTATCGCCCACGCTTCTCTCAAATAGGCTTTATATCCAATCCCGCGCCAGTAAAATCCAAGTGCAATAAACCGATCGCATTATAAAATGTCCTTAGAAACACAATTTGCGATACTAACTCAGGATCGATGTTTATAGTTATGCTTTATTGTTTTAGAAAGCCCTCGTAAAATGTAATGGCAGCTCTAGTAAATTTCTTCAGTAGTATTATACAAACCATTTAGATAGTGCGTACGATAGATTAAATCAATTGAAAATTGATTAAAATTGAGAAAGGATTAAAATATTGAGTACCGAGTTGCTACTCGTATCTTTAGCCGAACAAAATTTACACTGGCAGTAGGTACCTATATAGAAAATATATATATTTTATACAGAAAGTCGTGTTAGTTACACTATTTATAACTCAAGAACGGTTGGACCGATTTGGCTGAAAATTGGTAGAGAGGTAGATTAGATCTAGGAGACGGACATAGGATACTCAGGGTAGGGGTAGGATAAGAGTAGGGTTTCACACGGACGAAGTCGCGGGCCTCCAAGCCTCCTAAACCCTCTAAAACAAATTTACCCTTTACTCGTTGGTTTAAAAATTTAATTGCACAATAATGCTATTAATATTAATATTTTAACTTAAACCTGGTGCCGTATGCATGAGTGAAATGGAAGCCAGACAGAGTGGCGCCGTAACGCGTTACGTTACGAAGCAGTTTACCTCCCATAAGAAGTTATCACTTCAAAGATAATTCTAATATTAATTGTGTTGCTTATTAACGTACCAATAAATAAATGATTGATGATAAATGACATATAATTGAAGATGAAAGATTCATCTTCAAAAGAGAAACAGGCACGGAAGAAGTTTTGCGTATCTAATTTTTATTATTATCAAAAACACTTTCGAATCACGATAACAGGTAGCGTTCATTACCAATTCGTTATTCATCAATTTTTAAACTTGTAAAACCTGATAGCAAAATTTTTGATGTCATTGACACAACACCTTACTGACACCTGGCACCAAAAAAACATTAGATTCTATTTTTGTTTATTTTATGTAATTTTTATGCATGAATCATTAATTTATCACCTTGATTCCCTGGCGTCAAAATCTTTAAGACCTAAATTATAAAATATTGAATTATTATTATTTTTGAGTAAAGAAAATAGAATTGTAATATAAAATCCAATTTCTCATCAAATAAAACAAATATCTAGGCGTAATTGCGTAATTTAAATAAATTTGTTGCCATCGATTCAGAGGGCATAGGTTCGAATCCGCTCCGGGGCATGCACCTCCAACTTTTCAGTTATGTGCATTTTAAGAAATTAAATATCACGTGTATCAAACGGTGAAGGAAAAATATCGTGAGGAAAACTGCATACCTGACAATTTTCTTAATTCTCTGTGTGTGAAGTCTGCCAATCTGCATTGGGTCAGCGCGGTGGAATAAGGCCTCATTCTGAGAGGAGACTCGTGATCAACAGTAAGCCGAATATGGATTGTTGGAGATGATGATAACGTAGGTTACCTATTTATATGTATTTAGTTTAATAGTTAGTTAAAGTTTGTGGTACAAAAATTTACAATTTCAGTTGCAAAATACTCCATATTTTGTTATCTATAATTATTATTATCAGAATACTCATGCACGCCATGAGTAGGTAGTCCAGATTGCAATGATAAGAAATATTGATTTTAGAAATACCGGTTACGCGTTTGCAGCAATAATCTAAAACAATTTTAACAAACAAACGCTTTCGATAAGAAAAAAAGAGATAATAAGTGCAAATTCAGACGTCTTATTTGGATAGTTTGAAAATAAATAAGAAAAAAAAAAAAATACATACAGCCGAACGTAGAACCTCCTCCTTTTTGGAAGTCGGTTAAAAAGTCATTTACTTGTGAGTACAAAGTACGCACCTTTTAGGGTAAAATGTTTTATTTACTTACGTGAATCAGACGTTCCAATAAATGCTTAAAAGGCACTTAAAATTTAAGGTGAATGTAAAATTTTTTGAACGTGAATGTGTGTTTGCCTTTCAACTAATTAGGCAGTCAAACGAACCGCCCGCCGTAAAGAGCGATTGGATGCATTACACTTAAGTTATGGTTGCAATAAGTTGGCTTTAAGTTTTCTCAGCACCCACACCTCAGCGTCGCTTCTAGGACCATAAAATCGCTATTAATGTAGTCTAGATTGCTTGTCTCCCACAAATGGTAGGAAATATGTTTTATGCAGCCGACAAGGAATGCTGATATGCCTTAGGCCGTGATAATGACTCTGAACCAGTAACTATGGTACAGGCTTGTGAGGTGGTAATACTGCATAACCACTCGTAACTATTTCCTAGGAAAATCTGATTCGCTGATCATTTGGAAACAAGAATGTCGTCTTTAAAACTTGTTCTTCCGGTGTACCTTTACTTCAACTAATTGATTTTTTAAGATTAATCTAAAGATTTATTTCGTCATCAGAATATAACCTTGTCATGTTCTATACTTTAGTGGATTTAATTGCGCGACGATTTGAGAGCGCTCGTAAAGGATAGGGATTTATCTTTATGATGACGAATTTCTATACTTTAATGGATTCTAATAGCGCGACGGTTTGAGAGTGCTCGCGGACGATAGAGATAAGTCTTTATGATGACGAGGTTCTATCCTTTAGTGGATTCTAATTGCGCGACAGTTTGAGAGCGCTCTCGGAGGATAGAGATAATATTAAGTATTTTAGATGATGAGGTTTTATAATTTAGTAGATTCTAATTACTAGACGGTTTGAGAGCGCTCGGTGTAGGGTGGAAAGCTAAAGGTATACACAGTTCATAGCCGATAAGCAATTGAGCTCCCAAGACGTGACAAGGCGAAGTAAAGTAAGTAAAATGTCGGTAGAGCAAGTGGGATAACAACATTAAGGATATCGGAGGGAGCCGCTTGTCACAAAAGGTTTAAGTCTGGGAGTCAAACCCAGGACCTTAAAAAACTTAACACTTAAGTTATGGTTCCAATAAGTTGACTTTAAGTTGAACACTTAATATACATACTTGCACCAGACGTATTACAAAAGTCAATGATAAATGTTGGTGGATTTGAACCTGGGAAAAATTGGATGCCAGACCATCCAATTGATCCGTCCAACAGGTCTTCTATTGTAGACCGTAGTTGTAAGTATTTATGAAGTGTATATATGATTCATACCAATTTCATTACAATGTAGCACTTGCAGATTGCAACTAACATATTGTATTCCATTAAAGTTTCGTACGTGGATGTCATACTCAAAACACGAATTACGTCTCAATTGATTGCCTTAGGTACATTGTTTTGGTTAAACGTATTCGTAAAGATGATGTCAATGATTTAATTAACAGACCACCTATGGTACTGGTACCGTCCCTGTATTTCGAATATAAATTGAGAGGGAGCCAAATATGCAAGTAAACTCATAATATAAATTTTTAAAATTGTTATTTGTCTGTTTGTCTCCAAATGTATCAAATCATTCAACCTGAGCGTTTGATTTTAATCAATAAATTTTTTTTTAGTAAAGAATCTGATTGAATTATTGACACTAATTTAAATTAAAATCTTGCTTGTTTTAAAATTATGAACAGGTTTAAAAAGTATATCAATAAACCGTTATTCTAGCTTCGATCCCGTTGAAATCACAACTTTGTAGGATTCTACGACTATTATGAGATATTTAATTACGATTAACATTAATTAGACTTTTTTATTGACAACGAAATATTTTAATTTAAAGAAAATCATATATACATTTTGTAGATAATATTACGTTATGTTCTGTGTTCAACATTGTCAAACGGTTGTGGTTTGAATCTAAAACCATCGGCGTACAAGGTCACTCATTTAATCTTTCAATGCCTAATAGTGCCTAATACTTAAAGTTCATTTAGACGAAATTCCATATCATAGACAAACCAGATTCAAAAACCACCGCTTAAGTGATTTTCGAATGCCAATTTTTAGCAGCATTCCATGCTGCATCGGATTTACAAATATCTACATTATGTGTAGTTTTAGTTTAATAAGTATTAAATATTGGAAGAATAACCGAAATATAAAAGGGTGTTTTAAGATACACCCAGACCACTTAATCTAAATCTGACGATTCATTACATTAATAGCTTATACCCTGTATAAAAATAAGACTCAAGCTAATTCAAATAGAGAATATTTTATATGATAAAAAGGGGCCCAGTAGGGACAATACTTTACCATGTTAATGTTACGTGCCCTTTTGTGGACCCCGAATCCGTTTAGGACCAGACGGGTCAAACCCATTCATATTCGGAATCTAAATATTTAAATACACGTCCAACGAATAATAATTTTTTAAAGTTCCGTTTAGTTCTACACAATATGTTATTTTAAAACTTATACATGTCTATTTCAATAGGTACATCCGTTTTCTTTTATGACATGACTTTCAATATGTTTATTTTATATTTTTTACGTGAACTTGATTTTGAGATATTTTTAGTAAATAAATATGGACACAGCTCAGTGCAAAATTATTATTATAAAATAGATTTTTTAAAAACTTTGGTAAATATGAAGTTAGTAATTTTAAAATATTAAGCTAATAATTCAATCTAGGAACAGTAAATCATATTCTAGATATCTGCTTTTAGATAATAACAAGAGTAATTAGCATAATTTTTTAAGAAAAGTATGAAAATTAAACTAGTAAACTTTCAAAAACAATACTGTTATATTTAATTAACAAAAAACATACAGCTTTTAATAGTAAAGAACCTCTAGCGGGTAAAAAAGGTGTTTATTCTTTGCAAAAAATGATTTTTCCTACACATGAATATATAAATGTTATACTCAAAACGCCATGTTAAGGCAATACGTTGTACACATAACGGAGTCACGTATACCGAGCTGTAAGGTCGTCCTTATTTGTGCAAACAGTCTCGGAGATAGCGACGTTTGCGCTCAAATGTAACCAAGAACACAAAGATAATATCGAAAGCGAGTAATGTGAACTCACCGCTAGGCATTCCTACCTGAGCCCGTCTCTCTGACGCCCGATTCCAAATCACGACCGACAAAAAACTGTTTCCTTCACATTCTGTTTACAAGACCTCCGACACTGAGCTCCTTTTGTACTCTCTTCCGTCCATTGCCTAGCGACCTTTTTTTGTCCGCGTGTTTGTCCAAAATCTCTTCGCTTTACGCTCACAGCTAATTAGACTTAATCTCCGTTACAGCCTTAAAACAATTTTAATGACCCTTGAAGTTTTTTGCCTTTGTGACATTTACTCCCTTACTTTGTAAAAATGTAGCTCTAACTTCAAAAACGCCACTATAGGTCGACTTCAGGTTTAACTGTGCAGTTTCAACTATGCAATTTTAATCGTACACTTTTATCTAATTGAAAATTTAATCAGAATCATTAGAAAAGACTGTACAGTTAAAACTGACTGACACTACACACGGAAGATTTAACTAAACAGTTAAAACTGCAGGTCCGTATGCCGCATTACACGTCATGTTACTTCTTGGATTTTTATTTGTACTTTCAACTGTCAGAAAACAATCTGATGATCTTGACCTGACGGTGCAAGTACTAAGATCGTACGTTTCTCCTCATAATGATGAACGTTGTAATGACGACACCGTACTTTAGTGACCTTGGCCTAATGCATAAGCGAGGGAAACATGGAAAACTATTCCTTAAAACAACTACATGATACTTTATCTTGGAGTTGTTTTGAAACAATGAATTTTTTATAAATTAAATGAGAATATATTGTAAGAGAATATATCAGTTGTGCTTGGAGGTCCATGCAAGAGGCTTATGACCAGCAGTGGACGTCCATCGGCTGATAATGACGATAATGATGATGATGATGATGATGATATTGTAAAATAAAAAAATAAATGAAAATCGCAAAGAAATAAAGTTGCACAAATCTCAAGTAATTTACAAGTAGGTGCGACACACCTATTTGCATAAAAATGATGTCATTTTCGCTGGACGTACGTATCAGATGTTAAGCTTTTCTTTAGCGATTCACGTTTTTCAAGGAAACTATAGAACAAACAAGATATGAGCTGTCACCAACTTCTGTAGGCAGCGCGTGATATACGCTCGTGAAGTAAATACGATGAATCAATCCGCCCACTCTGCTAGCATTTGAAAGGTGTCTCTGGCACGCTGTTCCACTGTTGTGTGATATTTTTAGTACTTTGTATCCGATAATGGTTGTATACAAGTAAACAAATGAAGTTTAAAAATGAAATGTCTGTCACTTAGCTTACCTTTATTTAGTGATACCAATGAAAAAAATTGACAATTGTTAATTTTTATTGTAACATATATGAAAATTGAGAATTGGTACATTGTAACATAAATATGTGAACTTATTAAGGAACAACATCCCGCAGAAAACGGAATAATGATTTATTATTCTTACCACATTTCACTCAATTCTGAATATCTGATTTTTATTGTTTAAATAGAAATGCAACAATTTTTTATGTACAATTGCATAAAAAATCACAAGAGAATAAGTTGGGAGAGTTAGACAATCGAGCGGAAAATAATAAGAATAAGTTGGAAGTTAGGGATGAATTCCCAGATGTTATTTGCATTGTTCAGTCGGCGTAACAGGCCCGTTTGTCAATTTTACGATATGTTTACGATGTTGGCATTTGATATCACCTTTTAATATTTCCGAAGAGATAGTAGTAAGCCGAAGAAGCAATAATAACTGTGTACACTATCCATTAAGTCAACATAGTTGCCTGCGTCCCTCTTGACCTTGTTGATGCAAATAACTTTATCAAAGGCAGCTCGGCTTTTATAAAGTTATTAACTGCAATTTCTTTCGAAACAGATTATTTTACGTACAAAGAATTTTATGTTAACTGCACGTTTCTATAGATGTTGATAATATAGTGATGTTTTTATATACTAACTAATTGTTT
Source organism: Bicyclus anynana (assembly GCF_947172395.1). NCBI lineage: Eukaryota > Metazoa > Arthropoda > Insecta > Lepidoptera > Nymphalidae > Bicyclus > Bicyclus anynana. The sequence continues at coordinate 6,847,507 of NC_069083.1, forward strand.
GTCTGTGTGGACCAGTTTCATCTACTATGTTGTATCTCGATAACTGCCCCAGCATTCTGTAAAGTTACAGCTATGTGACATCGCTCATTTCCATGGCAACACCGTTCAACAATAAAGTTCAAATTCTAATAAATCTTGTAAAAGGCGAATATTACTCGTACATCGACGAGTATAAAATAGCGGAATCACATCCCAGAACGTGATTGTGACAGTGATTTTCATAAACATCTGCATCACTTTCTGAGTATGAAAACTGGGCGGAGATTGATAACAAAATATGTATCATAGAACACTAATAGGTAAAAGTACGTAACAGTATGGAATGTTTTTTCCGTGCCTAAAAAAACGCCTACTCGGTTGACTCACTTAAAAACTCCCAAACCAAGGGTCAAGTATTTTTCAATTACTTGCCTATATCTGACAGGTTTCTCACGATAGATTCAAGAGATATTGCGCGTTAAGTAATAAATGTTGCCAGATGAGATTACTTCTGCTCGCATGCAATTTACGCACTAATGCGTAACTACAGGCAACCGCAAATGTTTCTGATTTGCACGATTCGTATCTCCAGGAACGATGTGTTGCAACATTCGTTATGTTCGTGTAATCATACAGTTTATTTAATCTTTGGCAAATTTACTCTATCGTCTTTATGTAAACTGCAATTTGTTACATATATTTAAATTCGAAGCACATTTTTAACATCACGTGAACGTTGATGTACGTACGTATATCTAAAAGTAAAATTAGTTATCTTAGTGTTTGTTTTACGAACAGTTTCTTAATATTATTCTGTGATGTAGTTTCTTGCTATTTGAGTCAATAAAGCTTTGATTTTCATTAACTACTATTACATTGTCGGTCAAATTACTGTTTCATAATATTCATGTACCCAGTTTATATTATTTATTAACCGTTAATTTAGATTTTAATGGGGTCCTATTTCATTAAAGCGTTGAACTCTTGTTTTATAATATTTATGTCGTAGTCGTTAATGTCATATCATAAATGTAATAAATATCTTTAACCATAACGGACAACTCGTGTATATTTACGTCAATGTTACGCCTTAACATAAGTGTTAAGAAAACGTTGTTACCATGAAAACCGTTAAAGTAAAACTGCCCATATTTCTGATATAGATAAAATCAAAGTGTGTAATAAATCAAAATTAAATGGAAATAGAAAAAATGTTTGATGAATTTGATGTACACTTATAATAGTAATTATATACGTCTGTAAAATAATAGTAGGTTAGAACAATTCGAAGAAATTGGTGTACATGATAGAGTTAGTATAGTTAACTAGTTTGATTAATCGATCGACGAAAAGTTGTTTGCAAGTAGGTAATTGGTCAGGACGTTTAAAGTGAAAGGTTAACATATAATCTTTTAAAAATTTATAATAAAAAGATAGATAGAATAGTATTTGATACGCGTTTTACCAATAGTAAATACAATGTACTGTATCAACAAAAAATATTAAAAATAAGTAGTTTTATCGGCTAACGTCTATACGAGTATACATTAAATTGTTAACCGAATCCTAAATGCGACTCTTAATTCTAATTACTGAATCCACTGGTGCTGATGTATTTTAATTAAAAAGGAGCCTTGTAATAATAAAAATGAAATACCCACAGGTCAGCATCATTTACAGCCAATTTTCAGTCGTATTATATTTATGATAATTATATATTTTATTGAGGACTTATTTGACCTTCGTTATAATTTTTTTTCGTAATAAAGATTCGTCAAAGCTTGATTTGTTACGTGTATGCTTGACTTGTTTGCAAAGTAATAATGCTTTTAACATAGTTCATCTTTACTCTTTGGCTTTTTTACAAGCAGCTTACAATGACATTTGTATGATCCATTTTGCACAATAATTTGCAAGGACCACCCACTCCTACTTAGTCTACTTTCACTCGGGTGTCTGCGATAATATTGTTGACCATTTTATCTGTATCGATTGTGTGTCTAATGAACTGTGCCAACGTGAGGGTTTGTGATCTTTGAGGATGCATTCAATATTTCATATTATTTGAATTACTTTTTACATATCATTTTTAAAATATTGCAATTGGCTATATACCTACATCGGAATGGAATAAACTTCAAGCAGTGCTCAATTAAGACATCGATCTTTTTACTTATTCATCGTTATTTTCCCTTTTTTACAAGTTGCTTATAATTTTTTAATAATTGGTATATGAAAATTAGAATCGAAACGTTTGTAGTAATTTTTGTTAACATTAATATTTGTGATTCACTCGGATCATTTTATGCATTCTTCATCATTTGGTTAATATTATTTTACAAGACTAGTATGAATCACCCCTGGTTTTTAAGCTGACTTTTTAGATCAAGGTTAACCTGATTGGTATCTACATAAATGTCTGTTTACTGGGTCATTTCGAAATATGACCGATACTGTGTCTCATAATTTCGTAAAATAAATATGCAATGGAAAGACGTATTTATTTTATTTCTAAATTTATACTTAATAGCGGACGCCCGCGACTTCGTCCGCGTAAATTTCGATGTCAACTTTACTACTACCCCTACCCTACCCTACCCCTACCCCTACCCTACCACTACCCCAACCCTACCCTACCCCTACCCCTACCCTACCACTACCCCAACCCTACCCTACCCAACCAATACATCTACCCTACCCCTACCCTACCCTACCCTACCCCTACCCCTACCCTACCCCAAACCTACCCCTACCTTACCTACACCCTACCCCCATCCTACCCCTACCCTCCCGTACCCTATCCCTTTCCTACCCCTATCCCACCCGTACCCCTATCTCACGCCTATCCTACCCCTACCCTACCATCCCTATCCTACCCGTACCTCTACCATACCACTACCCTACCTCTACCCCTACCCTACCACTACCCTAAACCCGGCCCTAAACCTACCCTACCCCTACACTACCCCTACGCTTCCCTACCCGTACCCTACTCTACCCTGTAACTTCTCTATCTTACTCCTACCCTTAGCAAAATCGGTCCAGTCCTTCGAGAGTGGTGGTATGACCAAGAGAAATAGCGATTTCTATGCTAATAATATAAAGAGGTAAAGTTCGTGTGGTTGTAGGAGGTAATCTCTGGATCTACAGGACCGATTTGGAAAATTGTTTTACCAATAGAAAGCTACGTTATTTGCGAGTGTCATAGGCTATGTTTGATCCCCATATTCACACGGGAACGGGAACTACGTAAATGAAAGCGCCGTGCGTCATATAGCGGAATTTCTGCGTCTTTTAGAAATTTTGTATTATCTCCGAAACTATTCAAGTAATTAACATACTGTAAAGGGCAAATCTTATCTCCATAATATCCTTGTGATTATTAAATAATTTATTTTAATAAGGATTAAAGTTTAGTTGTATAAATAATGACGTAAACCTAAGTATATAAAATTAATAATTTTTAAAACACAAAAGGTACTATATCTGTATATATATATAGAAGATAGATATATGGTGTCGCGGACTTTTTTGTAGAACTTTTAAAGATACATATAGTCTCCATACATTAATTTCAATTTTACACAATAGTTAAGGCAGCGCATGCGAATAAGTCTGCTTAAGAGGATTTTCAGTCCGACTTGTATGACAAAAACTGTGATAACTCGGCTAATATATATGATACCAATATAAAATATAGCCTATAGCACTCCCCGATAATGTAGCATTCTACTGGTGAAAGAATTTTTAAAATCGGACCAGTAGTTCCGAAGATTACCCCATTTAAAAAATGTGACAAACTTACAAACTTACAAACTTTACCTCTTTATAATATTAGTATAGATAATTTTCATCAAAATAAAGAAAAGAAAAGAAACATATAATGAAAGAAGTAGAATATAAAAGGTGATTTTATCACATAATTGGTTCGAACGATGACACGTAGTGTATTCTAAAATTAAAACTAAAGCCAGACTAAATGATAAAATTTTAATACATTATTTAATTATTATTATAAATGCATAAAAACTTCACTTATGCATTTATGATAATTAACAAAATTAAAATATCGTAATAAAAAATAATTTATTTTATTCTGTCATATGCATATTTTTATTATAAACAGAATAACCTACAATATATATCATACAGCAAACGTAAACACAGACACAACAATTAATTATTCATGGAATTATCAATATTCAAAGCAATTTTGATAAGATAACAGAGTATGACCTCAGAAATTATTATTTTCAATAGAAAAGGTCAAATATTAACACGTCTACATTTAAAAATGCAACTATACCAAAACAGTCAAATTTAAAATATATAAATGCGATCATAAGATTTTGCCCAATAGAAAAAGGTCAAATATTAAGTCTATATTTAAGAATGCAACTGTAGCCCCTCAAATAAAAAAATATATAAATTCAGGAAGGCGAAACTATCTCTGTGCTTCATTTGCATAAGAGCGAATCTTAGAAGTGCTTTGTCCAAAATTGGCATAAGACCGGTGCAGTTTCATGCCATTTTTGGTTTATATCTCGTACGGTATTTGCAGCGGTTTACGTTCACCGTTACATTAACTACCGCATAGCCAGATCTTATACATATATTTTACGATCTGATTGTGTTTAATTAGGTCGTTGTATATTGAAACGTGCATTTCTTTCAGAATCACTTTCCGTGTTTATTGTTAGCGCTATTACAGGTTTAATTTGCATTCTGTGTTTAATTTGCAATCTGTTTAGTATTTCGGTTCGTAATTATAATTTCTATGTTAGGTTTCAGGTTATTATATACCTACAAGGAGGTCTCGGCCCCTATTTGTTAAAATTGTACATTACTAAGAAATAAACGATTAGGTATTGTTATTATTATTATTATGTTAAATACATTATATTTATGTACCTACTAAGTATTATTTACTATAATATTTACAAGTTAAACTTGGTCGTCTTACGGTATAAAGATCTATGACTTAAAAACAAAAAAATGAAACAACAATTTCGTTATAAAAAAATAAAATAAAAAGGAAGACGACATCTTCCTTTTTGGTAGTCAGTTAACAATTCCGCGAAATAACTTTAATTCCATTTACGTTTCACAAATAAGTGTACAAAACTGGATCCCCACAAAGTTTCAAATACCTATGTGGAAGTTAAGAATTTGTCTCTACTATTAAGAGGTATATTACGTAAATTATTTATCTTAGTTTAAGTATTTACTTTATAAATGCATACTATTATTATTACTCTAACGTTCTACGAGTAGAAATTCCTAATAATCAAAGTACCTACATATATTATACTTTTTAGCAAAACCTATTTCCACAATATTCAAAAGTTCTAAAACATTAAAATTGTAACAAAACATTGCAATGACAGAAAAAGTCCAGACAGTTGAATTACATTTTTTTTTATTTTATTTTATATAGATAACCTATCACTTTGCTTTACTCTGGGAGTCACTACTCAAGAAATAATGTCGTACTGTAATCCTGATAACCTATGTACTAATTATTATAAGGCCAAAATGGAGATCGAGACCGTAATTTATATTTAACTGACCCTGTGATTTTATCAGGTCACTAATTATAATATTCTTAATTACATTAGATATAAAATATTTATCGAGTTATTTATTTGTAAATTGGAAACGACGATAGAAAAAATACTCAACTTGATTTGAACAAATTTTTTGACCTGTTACAGTGACCTGATAAAATTATCAGTTCAAAACTTACTTCTAATTAGTTTAATGAAATTAAAAGAGTTGAGTTTATTATAAAAGAAAACTACTCGAAAGAACATAAACATTTTATGTATTACTTTCTGGATTCCGATTAGCAAGGTGTTTTAAAATTGGTTGCTTTTATACCTGCCCGATGTTATAATAACACCCTCTGAGTCTGAACATCTGTTCCCGATCTGATCATTGTACTTTATAATACGGGACTTATTTTCAATTCATCAATTCCTATAAGATCTTTGGAGCACTTTTTTAAGTCTGTTTTTATATAAGACATGCGCAGCTGCCTTTGCAAATAATAGTAATAACGGAAAGGCGAAATGAAATTCCAAAGCGTGCCTGCTTGGATAAAATAACATTATTTTGAACCTTATTATAAAGCATTTCATGTTTCTACTGCTATTTGACGTATTTTAGGAATACAATAATTAGTTTACAGTATCAAATCAACAATTTGTTTGATCCAAATCAATCTACGAGTACATTAAACACCATATCGTAATAAGAATAAGAAATAATTAATACCAAGAAATTACTATTATTGATTTCGTGGATAAAACATTTTAAACAAATATTATTGAAATATTAATGAGGAGTTTTGTTTTTTGATTCCTCCTCAGGATAACTGGTTTAAGACTATGTATTGTATCTACAGCAGTTGAATTGAATTATTCAGTGCTGCATCCTTTTTTACATGAAATATAGCCACATATTTCATATAAAAAAGTATGGAGCACTGAACAATTCAATTCAAATGCTGATTTGGGGCCTTTTTGTAGGTTAAGATCTAGGCCTCATGTTACATTTATTTTAAGCTTCCACTGTTTTAGTGGACGATTTCACCATCTATCTATACTAATATTATAAAGCTGAAGAGTTTGTTTGTTTGTTTGTTTGATTGAACGCGCTAATCTCAGTAACTACTGGTCCGATTTGAAAAATTCTTTCAGTGTTAGATAGCCCATTTATCGAGGAAGGTTATAAGCTATATTTTATCCCGGCATCCCTACGGGAACGGGAACCACGCGGATGAAACCGCGCGACGTCTACTAGTTAATTATATTTTTATAATTTAATATTGTTGTATGTGTTGTGCCTTACTAAGAAATAAATATCTTTTCTTTCTTTATTTTAATTTTTTTTCAAAACGTGCATTCATTTTCTGTTGTTGTTGTTACAGAAGTGCAAGAAGTGGGATGTCGTGACTATTGAAGCTTATATTTTTGGTAAGCATTTCAATTATTATTTTTCTTTCCTTTCTCTTTGCGTAAAAATACAGTATCTTTTGGGTCCTTGGTCAATTTACTCTGCCGTAATGATCAAGATAGTGATCTTTTTGATTTGATTTTGATCAGACGTCGATTTATTATGTAGCCCATTATGTGCACGGTGAATATTTCATATTAAGTGGTTCGTTAAATTTCTCTCTCTTCATTTAAAGCTGTTGAGTTCGTGTTCTTTGGTTTTCAGTAAACCAAAAGCTTTAATTCAAATTATGTAAATGTATTTTGGATTTATGTTTGTGTGTCTATCACTAATAATGATTTTCCTACGTCTATAAGTAGAAAAAATCTATATAACATTAGAACCTGTCCTGATGTTTTTGTGATATTAAAAATTATGTCACTATCATAAAAGGTATAATTAATTCAAACACATCCGTAAGTTTGTTTGAGTTGTAGATCTGTCCTAACATTAACATAATATTGTCATAATATTGTCATGTCTCTTAATATGACGTCATGTCATCAATTAACATATCTTACCTGACAATCACATAGACGAATGTGTCATTTACTTTTATTTTTTTAATTTAATTTCATCTTTAACGATCTACTTGACAATTTGAGAGTTTCCTGACAAATTCATTGTTTATTTTTATACCTATTGTTTTCTTATACTATCCGAATATTAATTTTAGTATCAGTATCTGATAAATTAAACGAAAGAATATCATGAAGGATAAATTCCTAATGATTGTCTATTTACAAAATTAACAATTGCAATATTTATTTATCGTATTAGTAGTTTAACAAGCCATGATAGCATAGTAGATACAGTCCGTGGCGTGCACCTCCAACTTTTCAGTTATTTGCAAATTAAGAGATTAAATATCACGTGTCTCAAACAGTGAAGGAAAACATCGTAAGGAAACATGCATTTTTTTTTTTTTTTTTATTCTTTACAAGTTAGCCCTTGACTACAATCTCACCTGATGGTAAGTGATGATGCAGTCTAAAGATGGAAGCAGGCTAACTTGTTAGGAGGAGGATGAAAATCCACACTCCTTTCGGTTTCTACACGGCATCGTACCGGAACGCTAAATCGCTTGGCGATACGTCTTTGCCGGTAGGGTGGTAACTAGCCACGGCCGAAGCCTCCCACCATACATACATATCATACATATCATACCTGAGAATATTCTCAATTCTCTAAGTGTGTGAAGACTGTCAATCCGCATTGGGCCAGTGTGGTGGACTATGGACCTAATCCTTCTTATACTGAGACGAGACTCGTGCTCAAAAATAAGCCGAATATGGGTTGCTAATGATTAGTAGTTTAAAGTAGGTACTAATCATAATAATACAAAGTCTAGTAACAATATGAATCAACTTTGTAAGTCAAAGTTCAGAGTACATTGTGTTATGATTTCATTTTATAATTTTATTGTTATAACAAGACAATACTTTGATTCGATAAGTGTTTTCCCCAAAAATAACAAAGTATATAACACAAAAACATGAATCTACTTCCTACTGGTGTTTAAGATAGATATCACAAAGATTACAATATGACATAATGTTGGCAAACATTGGCGATAACATTTTAGATTTTAGCAAGATAACTAAATATATGACAGTCCACTTTTCGTAGTAGTAGTATATCATCATGCATGCATCATGGACGTCCACTGCAGGACATAGGCCTTTAGTAGGGACTTCCAAACATCACGATACTGAGCCACCTGCATCCAGCAAATCTCTGCGACTCGCTTGATGTCGTCAGTCCATCTGGTGGGGGTTCGACCAACGCTGCGTTTTCTAGTGCAGGGTCGCCATTCCAGCACTTTGGGACCCCAACGTCCATCGGCTCTTCGAACTATGTACCCCGCCCATTGACACTTCAGCTTCGCAACTCGTTGACTCGTTGAGCTATGTCGGTGACTTTGGTTCTTCTGCGGATCTCCTCATTTCTGATTCGATCACGCAGAGATACTCCTAACATAGCTCGTTCCATCGGCCGCTGTGTGACTCTGAGCTTTCTCAGAACCATAGGTCATCACTGGCAACATGCACTGTTCGAAGACTTTTGTCTTCAGGCACTGAGGAATTTCCCAACAACAGCCCAACCGAGTTGGATTCGGCGGCGGAGTAGTATATAATTTAAACTCAACTAAGCATTATTAAATCAGATAACAACTGGACGTTGCGACAATCGTGGACTAGAAGCGTAGACTGTTGTAAAGGCCCAAGCAGACATAAGGGTTCCAATACCCACTTAACAAATTTTGTATTCCAACAACGAACAGAACCAAGTGAAATCGAGAATACAACAATATCAGATGCATCAAAAATAATTGCTAATGACCTCGTCGTGACATTTAGATTAGCTACTTAAACCATTTTTAAGTGACAAGTGTTTCTTTTCTTACATTTTTATACTAAAATTTTAAAGAGGAATGATTTGATTTTTGTTTGCATTGAATAAGCTTTGAAACTCTGGACGGATTTGAAAAATTCTTTCACCATTGAAGAACTTGATTACCAGAAGGTAACGAAGGCTTTATTTTATTCTCGTATTCCCAAGAGAATGGCAACTATACGGCTTGCTACTAGCCTGCTAACTTAACCTAACTTTTTTTTGGACGCTGTGAAATGCTTTTACGCATCTCCTCCGGAAATAGAACGGAGGAGCTGGCACTATTTAAAGGAGTATGCTGGGTTTAAGTGGGTATTCTGACTGCGAGCTACCCCACTATAACCCTTCCTTTTTCCTTTCTTTCTTCCCTTCACTCCGCCTGATGGCTCTGTCCCGGGGACAAAAAATTAAACCTAACCTAATCTAACCTAACCTAACCTAACCTAATAATAAATTTACCTAATTTCATTATTAATTTTATTTATATTGATATTCTATATCCATTAACTATGCTATATTAAATTTTAATTACCACTAATAATATTTTTATTGGGTAATGCACATGCTGGGTCCAATAAAATGTCGGGGAGAGTCAGTAGAAGGGCTGAAACAATTGCTTTTAATTTAACATGCACACGTCAATCGATGATCAATTATTAGCTATTACCACTGCATAACTATTGAGAACGAATAAGCGCGATACTATATCACTTGCATCGCTTTTGTTTAAATGTACTATCATTGCAGTGCGTTGTAGTTTTTCAATTAATGATTTATGATTATAATTACAATTTTATGTTTACCTTAAGTTGTGTAACTTTAATCTTTGTTACATAACCACTATTTGTCTAAATTACGTTTTTGACATTGAAATATCTGATATTCGGATAATAACTGTAATTACTCATTACGTATTTTGTTGCGACGATGATTATTAGCGTGAGTTGGATTACCATTTATCTAATTGTCAAAATACTTTAGTGACTTGCTGTTTGTCATTGATATTTATGCTTTTGTCATAGATGGGCTGTTGTATGTATTATGAACGTCATAAGACAACTATCACCCGTCCCATGCTACAGCGCACATATTATAGAGGAAGAGGTAAAGCTTGTGAATTTGTAGGAGGTAATCTGCTGAACCAATTTTGAAAATTCTTTTACCAATAGAAGGACATGTTATTTGCGAGTGTTATAGGCTATATTTTATTCCCGTATCCCAAGGGATCAGGAAATGCATGTGAAACAACGGGGCGTTTGAGATACTCTGGCCGTGAAAGTCAAAGAGTGCGATTTCCGCCAGTTCCGAAAATTTTGAATATTAGACATAACTATTTCTAATTTATAATTCATTTTTAGATACTTACCTATCTACCTTAAATTCAGTTACACAACTAAGTTCCTCATAACAGGATATCTGAATAACTCTGACGTCATGTTGATTAACAAACCTTATCTCTTAGATAACGCTAGCAGCACCAAGCGATATTCAATATTGACTTCTGTGAATCCCTCCCTCGGAATTCTCATAGCCCACATGTGAATCACAAAAAGCTGTCTAAATGAGCCGAGTTTTTTCTCTTCACTTCGCACTAATGTGCCAATGTAGCTACCAATTAGAAAAAGCCTTTTTGACAAAAAAGTTTTAGGATGTTTACTTAGAAAGGTCGAAGTTGAAACATGTTTACTAAATATCTTTTTTTTTTATGTGACGTCATTTAAACGTTCTATGCACGAAAATAGGTAAAAAAATGTATCTATACTAGTAAAAACAGGTAAAGTTTGTGAGGTTGTAAGGGTTATCTCTGGATCAACTGAACCGACGTTGAAATTAATTTACCAATAGAGAGCCATGTTACGGGGCCCCTAGTCATGACCTGGTTCTTGCAACGCGGCAAGATCCAAACTTTTGAACAAACAAACGATGTTTTGATCGTGCCGCATTGCAAGAACCAGCTCATGACTAAGGGCCCCGTGAGGGTTCGAAACTAGACGGGCATACTATACTCCGATGCTGTATCACGTGAGTTCTAACTGAGTTTTCTAATCAATTAATATGATTAACACTCACGATACTCCACATTCTAGAATGCCATGTTATTTGTGAGTTTCATCATAATATTTTGCCTGCGTATTCCTACGGGAACGTAAACTACACGTTAAAAAGCGGCTTTATCGCTACTCAACTATTAGCGATAAAGCCGCCTTTTCACGCTAGCATTTGTGCCTATAATGATTCTCAGCATTGCAATGCGTATTTTGCGTTTTTAACAATATCTTTATCTATCAACATATAATATATATCTAAGTATATAACTTATTAGAGACCTCATATATCACTGAGAATGTCCAGTAAATAACTCCTCTATTAGATTTATATAACATACGTTCAATCAAATGAACGTGGTTTTTACATCTGACAGATAAAGGTTATTAATAAACTGGATTATCATTTGAGGTCAGTCGTGCAAGTTAAAAAAGATAAGGTTTTCTTCAAGAATTGTTATATATAATACTAATTGTATAATAAACAATAAAACCCGCTTTATGCTGGCTAACTATTATAAAATTAATATTTTTTTAAACGCTCTTACCAGCATCAAGAATCTACAAGATATATATCTACATTCTACAAGATTACAGAAATAGAAAAAAATATATAATTTTAATTATTATTTGAATCCAAATTGTATTAATTATATTAATTAATAATGAATTATAATTACTAGTAAACTAAAATCTGAACCAGATAAAGACGTTATTTTCTTAACTGTGTACATATAGTTAAAAAATTTACGAAAACTCATTTCATACAAACCGACACTGACAGGCCTAGTGGGAGTTTTCAATATTTTCAAACTGTTACTATCGCGTTAACGTAAACGCGAATTTCGTATGGAATTGAAACAGTTGTGCAGTAGTGCCACTAGATGGCGCTGTTTCAATTCCTTAAAAATTCGCGTTTACGTCAACGCGATCGTCACAGTATCAAACTGCCTCTAGGCCCTCGGATGGTACAGACGACGGGAAACGAGTAAGAGATACATTCTTATCGTCTCATGGCAACCAGTTATCAACATTGATATCCTTGAACGCTCGGTGATTTTTTTTTATTAATTAACATTACTTATTTATAAGAAAAGCAAGGACGCCTGATCTAGGTAAAGGGGTAATCAGGTAATTAATTAGATCGTAAACCTTGATCACGCTACTAATAGGAGACAGCATATAATACCTCTTTTAATTTTGCGATAGCTATCTAGAAGTTTAACTGTTATCTTTGATGTTAAGTGAAGGTGCAGTCTAGGCATCTCACTGTATTGGAAGTTTGTAGTTAAATCGCTTGACCAGACTTGTGGCCATTATCATCACATTATCAGCCTTCTTTAACGGCCTATTATAGAAACAAGCCTTCATCCTTATTGGAGAGGGCAAATGGAATTTAAATCCATCCATCCATTTAAATTCTGCTCCAATGCCTGTTTGCGGTGTGTTTGACTTTTTAACGATCATTATCAGATGTTAATGACAATAAACGGGAACAACAAATTAACTTGCTGTTGTTACAAACAGGGTTGTAACAACGGGCAATGATGGGATTGTTATTCACTGTCGACAAGTCACGTGATCGAGTTGACAATCGTATCTGTCAGTCCCATGCAATAAGCTAGTTTTCGAAGCGTTAGCGTTTGTAGAAAAAGGATTCACGTGCCACATGGCTACGGGCTCTGAAGTTAAATTAGAAGATATAAAATTAAAAACTGAGCTGTGCTGGGAATCTAACCTAGGACTTTTTTGTTTTAAGAATACCGCAATGCCAACGACGACGATATCGTCCTATTATCTCATCAACAATTTATTTGATTGATAGTGAAATTTTCCATCTATTGGAAACTTCTGATTGATGTATTTATTGAATCATTAAAGAATATTAATGAAGAACTGTTTCTTATATAATACGAATAAGTACGAGTAATTATTGCAATGAGATAAACAGTAGTTTACTTTTGCTTATCATCGCATAGATTGAAATGGATCAAAGTGCATGAATAATAAAATAATAATCAATTTATTTACAATAATAACGTTGTATGACTATAATTTGAGTACTAGTTTAGTTGTTGTTGCGTATTTAACAAGTTCTAATTTTATATTTAAAATTGAAAAGTGCCTACTATTTTTATTCTTTATCTATTATGTACATAGGTCATACATACATACATACATTTTATCACGCTTCATTCCTGTAGGGGTAGGTAGAAAACACGTCCTTCCACTAGTAACGAACGTATATCTCCCTTCCTCCTTATAAGTTTTATTCTCGTATGCTCTTTTATGCAAATTCGTCGCTTTAGGGTACTGTTGAGTCGTGGATTTGGTCCAGAAACGTTTGCCTTGGACTTCGACTTCGGACATTGCCATTCCATTCACCCTCCAGTTCACTCCCCCCAGTTAGTCTCCTTTCTAATATCCTCTTTTAGAAGTTGAAATACTACTAAATTCTAAAATTATCTCCATTATTGTCAAGTATTGTTCTTGGGAGAATGACACACTCAAAGTACAAGAATCACTTCTACTCAAAGGTGTTCCTAATCCCATTAGTGTCACCGTTAATCTCAAGTATCGATCTGTTTGTTTATAACATAAATACAAGGGACAGGTTAAAGAACTTCAATGCCCCTTTTTTTGCTTTCCTAGTACGTTCTTCTCACTTGAAGACTTGACAAAGTAAGGATTCTTTGCTCAAAATTGAGGTTGAAGCTGGAATCTTATTGCCTTTCTTAACTTTAGGGCTTTTGTTTTTTTGTTTTGATCTAGCAGTTGACTCCTGAATTCGAGTCTCAGAGTCATTCCGCGGAATTCTTCTTCTGCTTTTACTTTCTACTTATGCCACTTAGCAAAGTTTATGCGCTTACCCAAAGCCCCTGGTTTTTCTATTAAGGAGCCTACCGCAATTGAAGAACCAGAAAACATTAATCTTGAATTGAAACCGTGACCTATCCTTCAAAGCGCAAATTAGGCAACAGTTACTACGAATAGTAGTTGTTATAATGAGTCTGTACGTCCGGACAGGCGTCGCCTTGTCTCATCCCGGTCACTACACACCTAGGCACCTGTCTACATTTTGGCAGTCCTCCAAGGAAATGTCATTTTTGTATTTCCAACATTTGTATGCCACTGTGTTATTAGGTCTTCATGTGTATCATTTCATGACCATCCTATTTTTGTGCTTATGAAATTCATGTATTACTTTTGACAGTAATTTCCTTTGCTTAGTCCATATTATTATACATCATATTATACATCATAAGAGGAAGTACATATTATAGTTTTTGTACGTTCACGACCTTGAAAACAGGTAAAGTTAGCTGTTTTCAATGTCTTTGGTATTATTGTAGTAGCTTTAACTGAGATTTCGCTTGTTTTCATGTCTACAACCTAAGATGGTCTCGTTGTTGCTTTTGGTTTGTCAAAATCATCTTAGAAATTAAACCTTTGCAACATAACAACAACAAAATAACAGTTCAAAGCAATACAACATTATTGATAAGCTGATAAATTGCCAAAGCTGTAGCTTATCGAAGTCAGAAAACATTACGGTTCTGGTGCCCAAACCTAATCCTCAAATTATACTTTAAGCAAGGCAAGATGCTTTACTTACTTTTATGAAAAAAACATAGAGCTAATACAGGTTTAGCATAGCCCTGACGTACTCCTTGGATGGTCAAACATAATCAAGTAGGCAGTTTACAAGCACTTTTGAAACGTCAAACGTCCGCAATGGAGAGGGATAGGCTCGAGAGTATTTCTGCGTGATTAAATCAGACGAATCAATGCTACCGAAATATCTTAATGAGTCTCACAAGCGGAAGAAGCGTATAAAGGCGTCTCACATACGTCAACAAAGTCGTGACACTGGTGTCCTAAGATCTTAGAACGCCTATACCGCACCTGAAACCACAGAGTTTGGTCAACTCTCGACAGAAGGTCTATTCAACTGTGAACGTTGATTGGCTGATACTACAATGATCATGATAGCTCAATTTGATATCAATACTACAAACAATCACATCACAGTTTTCCAATGGTACACCTGCTTGTGACTATTAATAACGTAAGCAATAGGATAAATTAGATTGAATGGTATTAGATTATAGTGCAGGCCGAGTGTTTGTTCGGCTTCATGACACTGTAGCATTGAACTTGTTACTATATCCGACGTGGCACACAAATAGCACTGGAGATATCACGGTCAAGGGTAATCAATTAACAGGCAAGAAACCATTATTACCTACTATAATTTAAGAATGTATTAGATGACCTAATATATTTTTAAATGTCATGACAGAGAAAGAGAGCCGAGATAGGATTGGATAGGATATGCTTGCCTCTGCCTGCGATTTGGAAGGCGTTC